>NW_026776780.1:0-126893 GCF_030936135.1 Gavia stellata | reverse complement strand
TGGTGGGCGGGGCCGGGGCCGGGTGGGCGGGGCCGGGGCGGGGCCTCAGCGCCACCTGCCGCGGGGGGGGACAGCGGGGCTGTGCCCGGGGCCGGTGGAGCCCCCGGGGCCGTCCCCGCCGGGACCGGGGCTCGAGGGGAGCGCCGGGGGCCGATTTGCCGGTACGGGGGGTCGGGGGAGAGCCCCGGCCCGGTGCTGCGTCCCGGTGCCGTCCCGGTGTCGGTGGGAGCTCCGTCCCGGTGCCGTCCCGGTGCCCCCCGGTACCTGTGCCGGCGGGGAGCTCCGTCCCGGTGCCCCCCGGTGTCGGTGGGAGCCCCGTCCCGGTGCCCCCCGGTGCCCCCCGGTGCCCTGTGCCGGCGGGAGCTCCGTCCCGGTGCCCCCCGGTGCCGGTGGGAGCCCCATCCCGGTGTCCCCCGGTGCCCCCCGGTGCCCCCCGGTGCCCGGTGCCGGTGGGAGCCCCATCCCGGTGCCCCCCGGTGCCCTGTGCCGGCGGGAGCTCCGTCCCGGTGCCCCCGGTGTCGGTGGGAGCCCCGTCCCGGTGCCCCCTGGTGCCCCCCGGTGCCCCCTGGTGCCCGGTGCCGGTGGGAGCCCCATCCCGTTGCCCCCCGGTGCCCGGTGTCGGTGGGGAGCCCCGTCCCGGTGCCCCCCGGTGCCCGGTGCCGGTGGGAGCCCCGTCCCGGTACCCCCCTCCCAGTGCCCCCCGGTGCCCGGTGTCGGTCGGAGCCCCGTCCCGGTGCCGTCCCGGTGCCCCCCGGTGCCCGGTGTCGGTGGGAGCCCCGTCCCGGTGCCCCCCGGTGCCCCCCGGTGCCCCCCGGTGCCCGGTTGCCGGTGGGAGCCCCATCCCGGTGCCCCCCTCCCAGTGCCCCCCGGTGCCCGGTGTCTGTCAGAGCCCCGTCCCGGTGCCCCCCGGTGCCCCCCGGTGCCCGGTGCCGGTGGGAGCCCCATCCCGGTGCCCCCCGGTGCCCCCCGGTGCCCCCCGGTGCCCGGTGTCTGTCAGAGCCCCGTCCCGGTGCCCCCCGGTGCCCCCCGGTGCCCGGTGCCGGTGGGAGCCCCATCCCGGTGCCCCCCTCCCAGTGCCCCCCGGTGCCCGGTGTCTGTCAGAGCCCCGTCCCGGTGCCCCCCGGTGCCCCCCGGTGCCCCCCGGTGCCCGGTGCCGGTGGGGAGCACCGGCTCACGACGTCCACACCCAACTCTCGGCGCCCACACAAGAATTGCGTTTTGGACAATCACGAGCCGGTGCTCGGGGGGGGGGACGGGACCCACCGGGACCCACCGGGACCCACCGGGCCCGGGGCCGTCCCGTGCAACCGGAGCCCGAACCGTGGCGGGGCGGTCCCACCGGGATCGCTCCTTCCCCCTCGTGGCCGCCGGTGAGACACGCGTGGGGTGGTCCCGGGAGGTGCTCGGTACCGTCGGGGGTCCCCGGGGGGAGCAGCCGGTGGCGGCGGGGGCGGGGACGGACCGTGGGGGCGTCGGGGTCTACCGGGGACCGGGTCGGGATCTACCGGGAGTGCTCCGGGTCCACCGGGGACCGGGTCGGGATGTACCGGGAGTGCTCCGGGTCCACCGGGGACCGGGTCGGGATGTACCGGGAGTGTCCCGGGACCGTCGGGGGAGCGGCTCCGGGTCCACCGGGGACCGGGTCGGATCTACCGGGAGTGCTCCGGGTCCACCGGGGACCGGGTCGGGATCTACCGGGAGTGTCCCGGGACCGTCGGGGAGCGGCTCCGGGTCCACGGGGGACCGGGTCGGGATCTACCGGGAGTGCTCCGGGTCCACCGGGGACCGGGTCGGGATGTACCGGAGTGTCCCGGGACCGTCGGGGAGCGGCTCCGGGTCCACCGGGACCGGGGTCGGGATTGTACCGGGAGTGTCCCGGGACCGTCGGGGAGTGGGTTGGGGCATCCCGGGGGGGACCGGGGACCCCCGGGGGTTCCGGGTTTCACCGGATCCCGGTGCCGGGATCCGTCGGGACCGGCTCGGGGCACCCCGGGGACCACCGGGGACCACCGGGGAGTGGGTCACGGAATCCCGGGGGGGGGGTCCGGTATCCGTCGGGTGGTCGGAGGGTCCCGGGGGGTGTCGGGCTCCACCGGGAACCGGTGCCGGGATCCGTTAGGGACCGGACGGGATCCACCGGGAGCATCACCCCCGTCTCCACCCTCCCCCCGCGAACACCCGTGGGGTCCCCCCGCCCCCCCCCCCGGGGCCCGGTTCGCCCCTCTAACCCCGCTGTCCGCTGCGGTCCCTCCCGGTCCCGCCGTTCCCTCTCGCCCGGTGGCCGGTAATGGCGGGGGAGGGGCGGGGGAGGGTGAGGCCACCCCCCCCCCCACCCCCCCCCCTGGGTGGGGGCCACCCACCGCGGGGACCCCCCCCCCGCCCCCCCCCCCCCCCGCCGAGCCCCGGTTGCCCCGAGTGACGGGGACCTGAATGGGCGGCATCTCCCCGCCCCCACCGGGCACCGCCTTCAAACGGGGCCGCCGCCCCCTCCCCCCCCTCCGCCCCTCCCCCCCCCTCCGCCCCTCCCCGTCCCCGGGTCCCCCACCCCCCACCCGGGTCCCCACGCGGGACAGAGGACCCAGAGGCAGTTGGGGGAGGGGCTGCACCCCGTTTATTTGGGGGGGGGGGGAGGGGGGAGGGGTGACACGGGGGTGGGGGGGGAGGGGCAGGGCCGGATCCGTCACATGAAGAGACCCCCTGGAAGGAGAGAGAGATCGTGGGGACGGGGACATGGGGGGGACATGGGGGGACACATGGGGGGACACGGGGGGACAGGGACATGGGGGGACACAGGGACATGGGGGGACACATGGGGGACATGAGGACACGGGGGGACACATGAGGACGGGGACACAGGGACATGGGGGGACACATGGGGACCACGGGGGGACGGGGACACGGGGGACATGGGGGACACATGGGGGGACACGGGGGGGACAGGGACATGGGGGGACACAGGGACATGGGGGGACACACGGGGGACATGGGGGACAGGGACATGGGGGACACAGGGGGACATGAGGACACGGGGGGACACATGAGGACGGGGACACAGGGACATGGGGGGGACATGGGGACACACGGGGGGACGGGGACACGGGGGGACGGGACATGGGGGGACACAGGGACATGGGGCGACATGGGAACATGGGGGGACAGGGACATGGGGGGACATGGGGACACACGGGGGGACAGGGGGACATGGGGGGGACACAGGGACATGGGGGGACATGGGGGAACAGGGACATGGGGGGGACACAGGGACATGGGGGGACATGGGGACATGGGGGGGACAGGGACACAGGGGGACACAGGGGGGACACGAGGACACAGGGACACATGAGGACAGGGGGGACAGGGACATGGGACACATGGGGACACACGTGGGGACAGGGACACGGGGGGACACGGGGGGACACAGGAGGACGGGGGGACAGGGACACGGGGGGACATGGGGGACATGGGGGGTCAGGGACATGGGGGGGACATGGGGACACGGGGGGACATGGGGGGACACGGGGGGACAGGGACACGGGGGGACACAGGGACATGGGGGGGACATGCGGGGGACATGGGGGGACAGGGACATGGGGGGACACATGGGGACACACGGGGGGACAGGGACATGGGGGGACATGGGGGGACAGGAACATGGGGGGGACATGGGGAGGGACACAGGGACACGAGGGGACATGGGGACATGGGGGGACAGGGACACAGGGGGACACAGGAGGGACACAGGGACACGGAGGGGACACATGAGGATGGGGGGACAGGGACACGGAGGGACGTGGGGGGACATGGGGGGACATAAACACGGGGGGGGACACGGGGATGGGACATGGGGGGACACTGGGGGGGACATAGAGGGGATACAGGGACACTGGAGGGGGACACAAGGACATGGGGACAAGGACATGGGGGACACGGGGGGAGGCATGGGGGGACAGGGACACGGGGGGACATGGGGACACATGGGGGGGACATGGGGGGACAGGGACACAGGGGACACAGGGGGGACATGAGGACACGGGGGGACACATGAGGACAGGGGGGGACAGGGACACGGGGGGGACATGGGGGGACACGCGGGGACAGGGAGATGGGGACACAGGGGGACATGGGGACACAGGGGGGACAGGGACATGGGGGGGACACAGGGACACAGGAGGGACACAAGGACACGGGGGGACACATGAGGACACGGGGGGGACACAGGGACACCGGAGGGGGACACGAGGACACAGGGGACAGGGACAGAGGGGAGACATGGGTGGGGACATGAAGATACGGGGGGACACAAACATGGGGGGACACGGGGACATTGGGGGACACGAGGGGGACAGGGACACAGGGGGGTGACAGGGACACGGGGGGGGTGACAGGGACACGGGGGGGGGGTGACATCATGTCCCCACCTGTCACCTCCAGGCTGGCCCCGGTGACATAGCTGCTCTCCTCCGAGGCCAAGAAGGCGCAGACGTCCGCCACGTCTGGGGGGGGACACACGGTGACACGCGGGGGACCGTCCTGTCCCCTCGTGTCCCCTGTGTCCCCCCCCCCGTGTCCCCTCGTGTCCCCTCTGTCCCCCCCCGTGTCCCCCACTCACCCTGCGGGTCCCCGAGGCGGCCCAGCGGCACCATCCCTGCGAACTTGAACCGGGACAGCGTCACCCCACGGGTGTCCCCGAGTGCCACCCCACGAGTGTCCCCAAGTGCCACCTCCTGTGTCCCCACATGTCCCCCCCCCCCTTTACCTTCTCCAGCACTTTGGGGGGCACTTTGTCCGTCATGGGGGTGACAATAAAACCCGGCAGCACCGCGTTGCACCGGATCCCGTACCTGGGGGGGGGACACACGACACCCGTGGGGCTCAGGGGGACCCCCACTCGTGTCACACGCCCCACTCGTGTCCCCCCCCACTCGTGTCCCCCCCCCGTGTCCCCTCCCCGTGTCCCCTACCTGGCCAGCTCCTTGGCGCAGGCGCGGGTCAGCCCCTCCACCCCGGCCTTGGCCGCTGCGTAGTTGGCCTGGCCCAGGTTGCCCACCTGTGGGGGGGGGACACGAGTGGGGGGGACACGAGTGGGTGGGGGGGACACGAGTGGGGGGGTGACACGAGTGGGGGGGTGACATGAGTGGGGGATGTGACATGGATGGGGGTTGTGATGCGAGTAGGGGGTGTGACATGAGTTGGGGGTGTGTAAAATGAGGGGTGTGTGACACGAGTGGGGTGTGTGTGACACGAGTGGGGTGTGTGTGACACGAGTGGGGGGTGACACGAGTGGGGGGTGTGACACGAGTGGGGGATGTGACATGAATGGGGGTTGTGATGCGAGTAGGGGGTGTGACATGAGTTGGGGGTGTGTAAAATGAGGGGTGTGTGATACGAGTGGGGTGTGTGTGACACGAGTGGGGGGTGACACGCGTGGGGGGTGTGACACGAGTGGGGGATGTGACATGGATGGGGGTTCTGATGCGAGTAGGGGGTGTGACATGACGTGGAGGTGTGCAAAATGAGGGGTGGGGGACACGAGTGGGAGTGTGACACGAGTGGGTGGGGTGGGACACGAGTGGGGGGTGACACGAGTGGGGGGTGTGACATCAATGGGGGTTGTGATGCGAGTAGGGGGTGTGACATGAGTTGGGGGTGTGTAAAATGAGAGGTGGGGGGACACGAGTGGGGGTGTGACACGAGTGGGGGTTGTGTGACACGAGTGGGGGGTGTGACACGAGTGGGGGGTGACACGAGTGGGGGATGTGACATGAATGGGGGTTGTGATGCGAGTAGGGGGGTGTGACATGAGTTGGGGGTGTGTAAAATGAGAGGTGGGGGGACACGAGTGGGAGTGTGACACGAGTGGGTGGGGTGTGACACGAGTGGGGGTGTGACACGAGTGGGGGTGTGACACAAATGGGGGTTGTGATGCGAGTAGGGGGTGTGACATGAGTTGGGGGTGTGTAAAATGAGGGGTGGGGGGACACGAGTGGGGGTGTGACACGAGTGGGGGTTGTGTGACACGAGTGGGGGGTGTGACACGAGTGGGGGGGTGACACGAGTGGGGGATGTGACATGAATGGGGGTTGTGATGTGAGTAGGGGGTGTGACATGAGTTGGGGGTGTGTAAAATGAGAGGTGGGGGGACACGAGTGGGAGTGTGACACGAGTGGGTGGGGTGTGACACGAGTGGGGTGTGTGTGACACGAGTGGGGAGTGTGTGACACGAGTGCGGGGTGTGACATGAATGGGGGATGTGACACAAATGGGGGCGTGTGACGCGAGTCGGGGGGTGGGACATGACTTGGGGGTGTGTAAAATGAGGGGTGGGGGGACACGAGTGGGAGTGTGACACGAGTGGGTGGGGTGGGACACGAGTGGGGGGGTGACAAGAGTCGGGGGGTGACACAAATGGGGGCGTGTGACGCGAGTAGGGGGGTGTGACATGATTTGGGGGTGTGTAAAATGAGGGGTGGGGGGACACGAGTGGTGGGGACACGAGTGGGGGTGTGACACGAGTGGGGGGTGTGACACGAGTGGGGGGTGTGACATGAAGGGGGGTTGTGATGCGAGTAGGGGGTGTGACATGAGTTGGGGGTGTGCAAAATGAGGGGTGGGGGGACACGAGTGGGGGTGTGACACGAGTGGGTGGGGTGGGACACGAGTGGGGGGTGACACGAGTGGGGGTGTGTGACACGAGTGGGTGTGGGACACGAGTGGGGGTGTGTGACACGAGTGGAGAGTGCGTGACAAGAGTGGGGTTTGTGACAGGAGTGGGGGTGCGACACGAGTGGGAGTGACACGAGTGGGT
The DNA here is from genome assembly GCF_030936135.1 of Gavia stellata. NCBI lineage: Eukaryota > Metazoa > Chordata > Aves > Gaviiformes > Gaviidae > Gavia > Gavia stellata. The sequence continues at coordinate 120,088 of NW_026776780.1, read as the reverse complement.
GCGTGTGACACGAGTGGGGGTGTGTGTGACACGAGTGGGGGGTGACACAAGCGGTGTGTTCGTGACACGAGTGCGTGTGACCCGAGCGGAGGGTGTGTGACACGAGGGGGGGTGACACAAGTGTGTCTGTGTGGCAGGATCGGGGTGCGTGACACGAGTGGGAGGTGACACGAGTGGGTGTGACACGAGTGGGGGGTGACACAAGCGGTGTGTTCGTGACACGAGTGCGTGTGACCCGAGCGGAGGGTGTGTGACACGAGGGGGGGTGACACGAGTGTGTCTGTGTGGCAGGATCGGGGTGTGTGACACGAGTGGGAGGTGACACGAGTGGGGGGGTGACACGAGTGGGGGGTGACACGAGTGGGGGGTGGCACCCTGGTCCCCGTGGCACCGCCCACCTTGCCCACGATGCTGCCCACGTGGATGATGGAGCCGCCGGGAGCCCCCGCGGCCACCAGCGCCCGGGCCACCGCCTGCGTCACCAGGAAGGTCCCCTGGGGGGGACACGGGGCCGGGGGGGGGGTGGCACGTCCTTCCCCACGGCCCTCGAGGTCCCCATGGCCTGCCACGCCCCGTGTCCCCATGTCCCCCATCCCTCCATGTCCCCCCATGTCCCCATGTCCCCCCATGACCCCACGTCCCCTCGTGTCTCCCCATGTCCCATGTCCCCATGTCCCACTGTGTCCCCCATGTCCCCGCATCCCCTCGTGTCCCCCACGTCCTCATATCCCCCCATGTCCCCCCCGTGTTCCCCATGTCCCAGCGTGTCCCCCCATGACCCCACATCCCCCCGTCCCCAGCGTCATGTCCCCCCACGTCCCCATGTCCCCCCACGTCCCCATGTCCCCCCATGTCCCCCACGTCCCCATGTGTCCCCCACGTCCCCATGTCCCCCATGTCCCCCCGTGTATCCCCATGACCCCATGTCCCCCCATGTCCATGTCCCCATGTCCCCCCACGTCCCCATGTCCCGTGACCCCCATGTCCCCCCATGTCCCCCCATGTCCCCATCTCCCATGTCCCCCCCACATCCCCATATCCTGTGACCCCCATGTCCCCACGTCCCCCCATGTCCCCCCATGTCCCCCACGTCCCCATATCCCCCCGTGTCCCCATGTTCCTCCACGTCCCCCCATGTGCCCCCATGACCCCATGTCCCCCCATGTCCCCAAGTCCCCCCACATCCCCCCATCCCCATATCCCATGTCCCCCCCACGTCCCCATATCCTGTGACCCCCATGTCCCCACATCCCCCCATGTCCCCACGTCCCCATGTCCCCATATCCCATGTCCCCCCCCATGTCCCCATGTCCCGTGACCCCCACGCTCCCCCACGTCCCCCCATGTCCCCCCATGTCCCCATCTCCCATCTCCCCCCCACGTCCCCATATCCTGTGACCCCCATGTCCCCACGTCCCCATATCCCCCCGTGTCCCCACGTCCCCCCATGTCCCCCACGTCCCCCCATGTGACCCCATGTCCCCCCGTGTTCATGTCCCCACGTCCCCCCCACGTCCCCGTGTCCCCCCATGTCCCGCCATGTCCCCATGTCCCCCCATGTCCCCATATCCCACGTCCCCCTCACGTCCCCATGTCCCGTGACCCCCATGTCCCCATGTCCCCACATCCCATGTCCCCCCCACGTCCCATGACCTCCATGTCCCTCCATGTCCCCACGTCCCCCCATGTCCCCCCATGTCCCCCATGTCCCCATATCCCATGTCCCCCCACGTCCCCATGTCCCCACGTCCCCCCCATGTCCCCCCACGTCCCCATGTCCCCACGTCCCCCCCATGTCCCCCCATGTCCCCCATGTCCCCATATCCCATGTCCTCCCCATGTCCCCACGTCCCCCATGTCCCATATCCCCCCCACGTCCCCCATGTCCCCACATCCCCCCACGTCCCCCCCCATACCGTCAGGTTGACCCCCAGCACCTCCCGGAAGGCCCCCTCCCCCAGCCGCAGCAGGAACTCGTCACGGGTGACACCCGCGCACCCCACGCAGATACTGGGGGGGACCCCAAAATGCTCCTGTAAGGGGGGGGGGGGAGGGGCGTGGGCATGTGGGGGAGGGGCGTGGGGGTGGGGCCACCCCGTGTCCCCACTCGGGAGAAGGGAGCGGATACCTGGACGCGGGCCAGGAGCCGGGTGACGCTGGGGACCGAAGCCACGTCCACCCCGAAAGCGGCGTGGGGTTGGGGGGGTCCCCCACTTCCCGCGTGGGGGGTGTCCCCCCCCGAGTGGAGCCCCCCCACAGTGTCTCCCGCTCCCACTTCATCCCGGTCGGCCACCGCCAGGCGGGCGCCTTCCCGCGCCAAGCGGGCGCAGACGGCTCGGCCGATGCCGCTGGCACCTCCTGCGGGGTGGGGGGGGTGTCACGCGTGGGGGGGTCACGCGTGGGGGGTCACGCGTGGGGGGGTCCCCCCGTGGTATGTGTCACTCAACCCCATGTGGTGCAGGAGATTGTGTCGCCCATCCGAGTGTCACCCGGGGGGTGTGTCACCCCCCCAAAGTGCCACCCGTGGGGTCTGTCACACCCAAAGTGTCACCCGTGGGGTGTGTCACCCCCCCCAAAGTGCCACCTGTGGGGTCTGTCACCCCCCCAGTGTCACCTGTGGGTCCATCACCTCCCCCCAAAGTGTCACCCGTGGGGTCTGTCACACCCAAAGTGTCACCCGTGGGGTGTGTCACCCCCCCCCCCCAAAGTGTCACCCGTGGGGTCTGTCACCCCCCTCCAAAGTGTCACCCGTGGGGTCTGTCACACCCCCCCCAAAGTGTCACCCGTGGGGTGTGTCACCCCCCCAGTGTCACCCGTGGGGTGTGTCACCCCCCCCAAAGTGCCACCTGTGGGCTCTGTCACCCCCCCCAAGTGTCACCCGTGGGCTCTGTCACCCCCCCCAAAGTGTCACCCGTGGGCTCTGTCACCCCCCCAAAGTGTCACCCGTGGGCTCTGTCACCCCCCCAGTGTCACCCGTGGGCTCTGTCACCCCCCCTCAAAGTGCCACCCGTGGGGTCTGTCACCCCCCCAAAGTGCCACCCGTGGGCTCTGTCACCCCCCCCCAAAGTGCCACCCGTGGGCTCTGTCACCCCCCCCAAAGTGTCACCCATGGGGTCTGTCACCCCCCCCCAGTGCCACCCGTGGGCTCTGTCACCCCCCCAGTGCCACCCGTGGGCCCATCCCCCCCCCCCCCCGCGGGACCCCCTCCCCGCACATGTCCCGTCCCCCCCCCTCCCCCCCCCGTCACGCGAGACCCCGCCCCACGCGGGGGGCGTGTCCCCGCCCCCACGCGGGACCACGTCACGCTCACCTGTGACCAATGCCAACGCCCCACCGAGGCGCCCCGCCGACCCCATGGCGGCACCGGAAGTGCCCTCCGCGGGGGCGTTACCGGAAGTAACCACCGAGGGGGCGTTACCGGAAGTAACCAGCGAGAGGGCGGCGTGGAGGGCACCACGTGCGGCCGCTCTAGCGCCCCCCCGCGCCCCGCTCTATGGTAAGTCCTCCAAGCACCCTCTTCCCCCCCATTCCGGGGGTTTGGGTGCCACGCGCACCCCTGGGTCCCCCGTGGGAGCGAGATTCCTGCGTCCCCCGTGGGCTCGTGCCCACGCGAGTCCCCTCAAGGCCCGACCGGTTCATTTCAACCTTTACTTTTTAATTAATCAAAGCCACAATTCGCTCCGGTCATTAAAAAACCCCCCGAAATCCGCCCGGCAACAGAGCACCCACGTCTGGGTCCCACCCCACGTCACCCCTTTTGGTCCCCCACCAGGGATCCCCCCCCCACCCCACATCAGGGAGCCGTGGGACCCCCTCCCCGCTTCGCTCCGGCGCACGGCGGAGCCGTTGGGGGAGTCGGCGTCAAAGCGGTTCCCCATCCCCGAAGGGCCCAACCCCCCAAAAACGGGGCGCGGGAACCCCCCAAAACCCCCCTCTCCGCTGTCCCTCACTCGTAACGGGCGATGACCACCATCATGGCGACGCCGGCCAGCAATCCCAGGACCTGGAGGAAGGACTGGAGGGGTCCGGCGTCCCGCAGCAGCTCGGGGATGACGGAGACGGTGCCGACGTAGATGAAGCCGCCGGCGGTGAAGGGCAGGACCCCCAGCGTGGCCGCCTCGCCCGCTCCCTCCGCCAGCAGCGAACAGGCGGCTCCCGCCACCGCTCCCAGCGCCGTCACCAGCTGCAGACGCATGGCCTGGGGAGCGGGAGGGGGTCGGGGACGGTGGCACTCCCGGGAGAGCGCCGGGAAGGGACGCGGTTCCCTAGGGACACCGGGCACTGGGGGGACTGGGGGGACTGGGGGCACTGAGATGCCACCAGAAGAGACAGAAGGCCCTACAGACACTGGGCACGGAAGGTACTGGGAGTAATGGGGGCACTGGGAGCACTTGGGGCACTGGGATGCCACTGGAAGAGATGAAACTCCCTACAGACACTGGGCACTGGGTGTACTGGTGGTACTGGGGGGACTTGGGGCACTGGGATGCCACTGGAAGAGAGAGAACTCCCTACAGACACTGGGCACTGGGTGTACTGGGGGCACTGGGACCCCACTGGGCACAGACGGGGCTCCCTACGGACACTGGGTACTGGGGGTACTGGAGGTACTGGGATGCCACCGCTCCCAGCGCCGTCACCAGCTGCAGACGCATGGCCTGGGGAGCGGGAGGGGGTCGGGGACGGTGGCACTCCCGGGAGAGCGCCGGGAAGGGACGCGGTTCCCTAGGGACACCGGGCACTGGGGGGACTGGGGGCACTGGGGGCACTGGGATGCCACTGGAAGAGACGGAACTCCCTACAGACACTGGGCACTGGGGGTACTGGGGGCACCTGGGGCACTGGGATGCCACTGGAAGAGACGGAACTCCCTACAGACATTGGGCATGGAAGGTACTGGGGGCACTGGGGGCACTGGGACCCCACTGGGCAGAGACGGGGCTCCCTACAGACACTGGGCACCGGGGGTACTGGGGGTACTGGGATGCCCCCAGAAGAGATGGAACTCCCTACAGACACTGGGCATGGAAAGTACTGGGGGTACTGGGTGCACTGGGACCCCACTGGGCAGAAACAAGGCTCCCTATGGACACCGAGCACCAGGGGTACTGGGGGTACTGGGGGCACTGGGATGCCCCCAGAAGAGACAGAACTCCCTATAGACACTGGGCACGGAATGTACTGGGGGTACTGGGGGCACTGGGACTCCACTGGGCAGAGACAAGGCTCCCTGCGGACACTGGGCAGCAGGGGCACTGGGGGTACTGGGGACATCGGGGACACTGGGGGCACTGTGGACACCATGGTCACTCGGGGCACTGGAGACACTGGGGGTACCACAGACACCGGGGACACCTTGGTCACTGGGGTCACTGGGGAGTACTGGGGACACTGTGGTCACCGGGGGCACTGGAGGATACCGGGGACACCGTGGTCACCGTGGCCACTGGGGGTACTGGGGACACTGCGCTCACCAGGGACACTGGGGGTACTGGGGTCACCGTGGTCACCCGGGGCACTGGAAACAGTGGGGGCAGTGAGGACACTGTAGTCACCACGGGCGTTGGGGACATTGTAGTCACCACAGGCACTGGGGACACTGGGGGTACTGGGGACACCGTGGCCACTGGGGCCACTGTGGTCACCCGGGGCACTGAAAACACTGGGGGTACTGGGGACACTGTAGTCACCATGGGCGTTGGGGACACCGTAGTCACCGTGGGCACTGGGGACACGGCGGTCACCAGGGGCACTGGGGACACCGTGGTCACTGGGGGCACCAGGAGGCACTGGGGACACCATAGTCACCGTGGCCACTGGGGGCACTGGGACACCGTAGTCGCTGTGGCCACTGGGGGTACTGGGGACAACGTGGTCACCGGGGGCACTGGGGGTACTGGGGACACCGTGGTCACCACGGGCATTGGGGACACCGTAGTCACCATGGCCACTGGGGGTACTGCAACACCGTAGTCACTGTGGCCACTGGGGGTACTGGCGACACCATGGTCACCGAGGGCACTGGGGACACCGTGGTCACCAGGGACACTGGGGACACCGTGGTCACTGGGGACACCGTAGTCACCACGGGCACTGGGGCCATTGGGTGTACTGGGACACCGTGGTCACTGGGGGCACTGGGGGTACTGGCGACACCGTGGTCACCACGGGCATAGGGGACACCATAGTCACCGCAGCCACTGACACCATTGGGGGTACTGGCAACACCGTGGTCACCGGGGGCACTGGGGACACCGTGGTCACTGGGGACACTGTAGTCACCACAGGCACTGGGGACACCATAGTCACTACAGCCACTGGGGCCATTGGGTGTACTGGGGCACCGTGGTCACTGGGGGCACTGGGGACACCATGGTCACCATGGGCATTGGGGACACCATAGTCGCCGTGGCCACTGGGGGCACTGGGGACACCGTGGTCACCACGGGCACTGGGGACACCATAGTCACCGCAGCCACTGGCACCATTGGGTGTACCAGGACACCGTAGTCACCGGGGGCACTGGGGACACTGCGGTCACCGGGGGGGGTCCGGGGGCCGGCGGTGGCCCGGGGCCCGCTCCTCACCTTGCGCTTGCTGCAGCCGGACTGGACGAGGATGGCGAAGTCCCCCACCTCGTGGGGCAGCTCGTGCAGCAGCACCGTCACCGCCGTCACCGTCCCCAAGCCCGGCCCCGCCAGGAAGGAGGCGCCGATGGCCAACCCGTCCGTGAAGTTGTGCGCCACGTCCGCCGCCAGGTTCAGGTACCCCGACACCTCCATGGCTGCGGGGACGGCGGAGGCGGGGGGGGGCACGTCAGCGCCCCACCACGGTCCCCGCCATCCCCCTGATGTCCCTGTCCCCACGGGGTCCCAGTGTCCCCCCCTTGTCCTTGCCCCACGGGGTCCCTGTCCCCTATCAGTGTCTCAGTCCGCCCCCCCGCAGTGCCCCTGCGCCTGTGGGGGTCCCCATGTCCCCTCTGAGGTACCTGTCACCCCCCCAGTGCCCCTGTCCCCGTTGGGGTCCCCCCCCAGTCCTTGTCACCCCCCCTCAGGTCCCTGTCCCCACTGGGGGTCCCCCCAGTCCTTCTCACCCCCCCACAGCATCCCTGTCCCCACTGGTGTCCCCCACAGATCCCTGTCCCCACTGGGGTCCCCCCCAGTACTTGTCACCCCCCCCACAGCATCCCTGTCCCCACCGGGGTCCCCCTCAGGTCCCTGTCCCCACTGGGGTCCCCCCCAGTGTCCTTGTCCCCATTGGGGTCCCTGTGTCCCCCCCGAGTCCCCTCCAGCCCCTGTCCCCACTGGGGTCCCCCCCAGTACTTGTCACCCCTTCCTCAGGTCCCTGTCCCCATAGGGGTCCCCCCAGTCCCTGTCGCCCCCCCCCCCGTCAGCATCCCTGTCCCCATTGGGGTCCCTGTGTCACCCCCCTGAGTCCCCTCCAGCCCCTGTCCCCACTGGGGTCCCCCCCAGTACTTGTCACCCCCCCCACAGCATCCCTGTCCCCACCGGTGTCCCCCTCAGGTCCCTGTCCCCACTGGGGTCCCCCCCAGTGTCCTTGTCCCCACTGGGGTCCCTCTCCGGTCCTCCTCACCCTCCCACCAGTGTCCCCATGTCCCCCCCCCCCCCCCCTCCCCGTACCCGACTCCTCCGCCACCGTCTCCGCCGGCCGGTTCTTCCCGCGGTGGCCCTTGGTGGCCGTCCTCTCCCGCCGTCCCGCCGCCCCCGGCTCCTCCTCACCTTCGCTGGAGCTGCTCTTGGCCTTGACCCCTGGGGAGGGGGACAACGCCGGGGGGCTCAGTGTCCCCCCCAAACCCTCCCGTCACCCCCCCACGGGGACGTGACCTACCATGGCCGTGGCTGTGACCGTGACCGTGACCGTGGCCGCCCTTGGCGTGCCGGACGAAGGTCTCCACCACCAGGAAGGCCACGATGCCGGCCAGCACCCACATCCCCACCGTCAGCATGCGGGCGTGCTCCTGACCTAGCCGAGGGGGACACCGTCAGCGGTGACGCTGTCCCCAAAGCGTCCCCGTGGTCACCCCGCGGTGACAATATCCTACCGTGGTGCGAGTGGCCGTGGCCGACCGGTTCGGCGTGCGCGTGGCCTCCCTCGCCGTGGTGTGCGTGAGGCGCTGCGGGGAGGACAAGAAGAGAGAGCGGTGAGCGCCGTGACGTCCCCGTGATGTCCCCAAGGAGGGGACGGGGCGGAGGGGGGACACGACACTCACCGAGGGCGTGGGGGATGAGGTGGAGGAAGGCGTCCCCCAGCAGCCCCCCCGCCGCGAAGCTGAGGAGCAGCTTGAGCAGCGCCTGGTGCCGGGGGGCGTTGGACTCCACCGGGATGAGGAAGAGGACGAGGTACGGAGCGGCGCTGATCACCAGGGTGGCCGCCATCGTCTGCGGGGTGGGGGGGTGACACACGGCGTCACGGGGTGCCCCTCCCCTCCCCCGCTAACGTTCCCAGGGGGGCCTTGGGGGAGGGGACACTCACGTGCATCCACAGAGTCGCCGTGTCCGGCCGTGACGCCCGTTTGGAGGGATCCGGAGGGAAACGCTCGTGCGAGGGGCCGTGGTGCAGGTCCTCGTGCGAGGGGCCATGGCGTAGGTCCTCGTGCGAGGGGCTGTGCCCATGGTACATGCCCTCGTGCGAGTGGCCGTGGTGCAGGTCATCGTGCGAGTGAGCATGGCCATGGTGTAGGTCCTCGTGCGAGTGACCGTGCCCATGGTACATGCCCTCGTGTGAGTGGCCATGACCATGGTGTAGGTCGTTGTGCGAGTGGCCGTGGTACAAGTCTTCGTGCGAGTGGCCGTGGCCGTGGCCATGGTTTAGGTCCTCGTGCAAGTGGCCATGGCCATGGTGTAGGTCTTCGTGTGAGTGGCCATGGCCATGGCCATGGTCTAGGTTGTCGTGTGAGTGGCCATGGCCATGGTGTAGGTCTTCATGTGAGTGGCCATGGCCATGGTGTAGGTCTTCATGTGAGTGGCCATGGCCATGGCCATGGTCTAGGTTGTCATGCGAGTGGCCATGCCCATGGTTTAGGTCTTCGTGTGAGCGGCCGTGGCCATGGCCATGGTCTAGGTTGTCATGTGAGTGGCCATGCCTATGGTTTAGGTCTTCGTGCGAGTGGCCGTGGTCACGGCCATGGTCTAGGTTGTCGTGTGAGTGGCCACGGCCATGGTGTAGGTCTTCGTGTGAGTGACCATGGCCATGGCCATGGTGTAGGTCTTCATGCAAGTGACCATGGCCATGGTCTAGGTTGTCATGTGAGTGGCCAGGGCCATGGCCATGGTATAGGTCTTCGTGCGAGTGGCCATGGCCATGGTTTAGGTCTTCGTGTGAGTGGCCGTGGCCATGGCCATGGTCTAGGTCTTCGTGCGAGTGGCCATGCCCATGGTGTAGGTCTTCGTGTGAGTGGCCGTGGCCATGGCCATGGTGTAGGTCTTCGTGTGAGTGGCCATGGCCATGGTTTAGGTCTTCGTGCAAGAGGCCGTGGCCATGGTCTAGGTTGCCATGCGAGTGGCCATGCCCATGGTGTACGTCCTCATGCGAGCGACCACGGCCATGGCGCAGCCCCTCCTGCGCCCGGCCGCCCTCCTGCGCGGCGGCGGGCCCCGGCAGCAGGCCGCAGCCCGCCGTCGCCATGGGCCTCCTGCCGAGGGGAGGAGGCCTCAAAGCGCAGCTCCTACCACAGAGACGAAGGGGATGAGAGCGACCGCAGAGCGGCGCGCCCCCGGGGCACCATAGAGACGGGGAAGGGGCGGCCTGAGCGGTCCCACCGCCTCTCGGTGCTCCGGTTTAAGGGGGGGGGGGGGGGGTCGGTCTCACCGTCCGCGCGCTCCGTTACCTCCGGCTCCGGCCCGACGTGGCACCGCGGCCCCGCCCCTTTCCCGCGTGATCTCGCGAGATCCTGAAGGGCGGGACGGCCCGGATTGGGTGGGGAAGGCCCGGGGGGGCGGGGGAAGAGCGGGCGGAAGTCCCCTGAAGGCGCCGCCGCCATCTTAGCGACGGGCGCTTCCCAAAAGGAAGGCGGGCGCGCGGGGGTTGCTGGGAGAGGCGCGGGGCATTGTGGGGATAGGGGGGGGGGGACCGCAGGCGGCGGCGCCCGGAGTAGGCCGAGCCCGGGGGGGGGGGGGCCGAGGCCGGAGCCCCCCCCGGCACCGCGGGATGGGCGACAGCGACCGCGGTCAGCGGCACCGGGGGGGCCGGGGGGGTCCCTCTGGGGGGAGGGGGGGGGCTCACGGGGTTGGGGGGGGGGCGGTGGAGAGGCCCTGAGGTGGGGGGGGGCCATGCAAAGGGGGGCTGGGGGGGGGGAGGGGTGCAGGGGGGGGCGTGGGGGGGGCTTATGGGGTGGGGGGGGCTCTGGGGTGATGTTGGGGGGCTGCAGGTGCACAATGAGGTGGGGGGGGTGCTTATGGGTTTGGGGGGGCTCTGAGGTGTAAAGGGGGGGGCTGTGGGGGGTGCTTGTGGGTTTGGGGGCCCTGAGGTGTAAAGGGGGGGGCTGTGGGGGGTGCTTGTGGGTTTGGGGGGGTCCTGGGGTGTAAAGGGGGGGCTGTGGGGGGGGTGCTTGTGGGTCTGGGGGGGTCCTGAGGTGTAAAGGGGGGGGCTGTGGGGGGTGCTTGTGGGTCTGGGGGGGTCCTGAGGTGTAAAGGGGGGGCTGTGGGGGGTGCTTGTGGGTCTGGGGTGGGTCCTGAGGTGTAAAGGGGGGGCTGTGGTGGGTGCTTGTGGGTTTTGGGGGGTCCTGAGGTGTAAAGGGGGGCTGTGGGGGGGTGCTTGTGGGTCTGGGGGGGTCCTGGGGTGATGTTGGGGGGCTGCAGGTACAAAATGAGGCGGGGGGGCGGCTTATGGGTTTGGGGGGGCCCTGAGGTGTAAAGAGGGGGGGCAGTGGGGGGTGCTTGTGAGTCTGGGGGGGCTCTGGGGTGATGTTGGGGGGCTGCAGGTGCAGAGGGGGGGTGTGGGGGGGGAGCTCAGGGGGTTGGAGAGGCCCTGAGGGGATGTTGGGGGGCTGTGGGGGGGGTGCTTATGGATTGGGGGGGGGGGGCTGAGGTGAGGGGGGGTTGTAGGTGCAAAGCGACGTTCTGGGGGGGGCCTTGGTCTGATGTTGGGGGTCTACAAATGCAAAGGGGGGCTGGGGGGGGCAGCTTATTGATTTGGGGGGGCCCTGAGGTGCAAAGTGGGGTTCGGGAGAGCACTTATGGGTCTGGGGGGGCCTTGAGGGGATGTTTTGGGGGTGCAAAGGGGGGGGCTGGGATGATTTTGGGGGGCTGCTGGTGTAAAATAAGGCTGAGGGGGGGCAATTTATGGATCTGGGCTGATGTTGGGGGGGCTGTAGGTACAAAGTGGGGCTGTGGGGAGAAGCCCATGGACTTGGGGGGCCCGGAGATGGGGCGGGGGGGGGGGGGGGGGAGCAGAGAACACCATGTGGGGTCGAGGTTTGGGGGGACACACACGGGGGTGTCCCTTCGAGACCTCCCCAGCGCACACGAGGGGAGCAAGGAGCTATCGGGGATGGCGTTGGGGGGGGTCCCCTCACCCCCCTCCCCATGCCCCCCACCCCCCCCCCAGACTGCCGGAGCCCCGACAGCTCATCCCTGAGCGCCTCCCCCCCCCCCTCCGGAGCCGTCGGCCCCCCTCCACCACCCCTCCATGATCGGCTCGGCCATGACCTCCTCCCTCAACTCCCCCGTCGCCAGTCTGGGCTCCCCCTTCCCCGTCATCAGCTCCTCCATGGGCTCCCCGGGGCTCCCCGCCACCCCCGCCATCGCTTACGGCCCCGTCAGCAGCCCCCAGGTAAGGGGGGCAGCCCCCCAAAAAAACATTATCGCTTACGGCCCCGTCAGCAGCCCCAGGTAAGGGGGCAGCCCCCCAAAAAAACATTTCGGGTGTGGGGAGAAAGCTATGGGGCAGGCTCCTGCCGGCTCTGCCCGCCTCCCCCTCTTTTTTTCCGCAGATCAACTCCACCGTCAACCTCTCGGGGTTGCACCCGTCAGCAGTTCGGACGACGTCAAACCGCCTTTGGGGATCCGGGCCGTCCCTTGTCACCCCCACGGCCCCGGCGTCGCCGGCAAACGCCTCTGCGCCATCTGCGGTGACCGCTCCTCAGGTACCCCGTCAGCCCCGGGGGCCTCCCGGGGGTCCCTGTGGGGCACCCAGGGCCTCCCCGGGGGTCCCTGTGGGGCACCCAGGGCCTCCCCGGGGGTCCCTGTGGGGCACCCAGGGCCTCCCCGGGGGTCCCTGTGGGGCGCCGGGGTCCTCCCTGGGGGTCCCTGTGGGGCGCCAGGACACCCGGGTCCTCCCTGGGGGTCCCTGTAGGGTGCTGGGATCCTCCCCGGGGGTCCCCGTGGGGCGCCAGGACACCCAGGTCCTTCCCGGGGGTCCCTATAGGGTGCCGGGGTCCTCCCTGGGGGTCCCTGTGGGGCGCCAGGACACCCAGGTCCTCCCCAGGGGTCCCCATAGGGTGTCGGGGTCCTCCCCGGGGGTCCCTGTGGGGCGCCGGGACACCCAGGTCCTCCCCGGGGGTCCCTATAGGGTGTCGGGGTCCTCCCCGGGGGTCCCCGTGGGGTGCCAGGACACCCAGGTCCTCCCCGGGGGTCCCTGTGGGGCGCCGGGGTCCTCCTGGGGGTCCCTGTGGGGCGCCAGGACACCCAGGTCCTCCCCGGGGGTCCCTATAGGGTGCTGGGGTCCTCCCCGGGGGTCCCCGTGGGGCGCCAGGACACCCAGGTCCTCCCCGGGGGTCCCCGTGGGGTGCCGGGGTCCTCCCTGGGGGTCCCGTGGGGCGCCGGGACACCCAGGTCCTCCCCGGAGGTCCCCATAGGGTGTCAGGGTCCTCCCTGGGGGTCCCTGTGGGGCACCGGGACGGTTGGGTCCTTGTGGGGTCCCTATGGGGCACCGGGACACATGGGAGCTTTGTGGGGTCTCTGTGGGGATGTGTAGATCTTCTGTGGGGTTCCTGTGGGGCACGAGGACATGGGGGTCCCTATGGGGCACCGTGGCGCCTCAGTTCCTCCCCATAGTTTCTATAGGGCGCACCTGGGTGCTTTATGGGGCCCCAGAATGCCTGAGTCGTCCCCAGGGCACCCTATGGGGCACCAGGACGCCTGGGTGCTCTGTGGGGTCCCTGTGGGGACACCCGGGTCCTCTGTGGGGTTCCTGTGGGGCACAGCAATGCCTGAGGTCTCCCTGGGGGACCCTATGGGGCACTGGGACACCCGGGTCCTTTGTAGGGTCCCTTGGGTGACACCCGGGTCCTTTGTGGGGTCTCTTGGGGGACGCCTGGGTGCTCTGTGGGGTCCCTGTGGGGACATCCGGGTCCTCTGTGGGGTTCCTGTGGGGCACAGCAATGCCTGAGGTCTCCCTGGGGGACCCTATGGGGCACTGGGACACCCGGGTCCTTTGTAGGGTCCCTTGGGTGACACCCGGGTCCGTTGTGGGGTCTCTTGGGGGACGCCTGGGTGCTCTGTGGGGTCCCTGTGGGGACATCCGGGTCCTCTGTGGGGTTCCTGTGGGGCACAGCAATGCCTGAGGTCTCCCTGGGGGACCCTATGGGGCACTGGGACACCCGGGTCCTTTGTAGGGTCCCTTGGGTGACACCCGGGTCCTTTGTAGGGTCCCTTGGGTGACACCCGGGTCCTTTGTAGGGTCCCTTGGGTGACACCCGGGTCCGTTGTTGGGTCTCTTGGGGGACGCCTGGGTGCTCTGTGGGGTCCCTGTGGGGACACCCGGGTCCTCTGTGGGGTTCCTGTGGGGCACTGCAACGCCTGAGTCCTCCCTGGGGGACCCTATGGGGTCCGTTGGGTGACACCCGGGTCCTCTGTGGGGTCCCTGTGGGGCACTGTGATGCCTGAGTCCTCCCTGGGGGTCCCTTGGGGGACACCCGGGTCCTCTGTGGGGTCCCTTGGGGGACACCCGGGTCCTCTGTGGGGTCCCTTGGGGGACCCCTGGGTGCTTTGTGGGGTTCCTATGGGGCACGAGGACACGTGGGTCCTCCCTGGGCTCCCTGTGGGGACACTTTGTGACATCCCTACGGGCCACCGGGGTTCTTTGCGGGGTCCCTGCGGGGACCCCCAGGTCTTTCGCGGGGTCCCCGTGTGACACCGGGACGTCTGGGTCCTCCCTGGGGTTCCTTTGGGGGACGTCTGGGTCCTCGGGGGGGGTCCCTGCGTGGCACCGGGGTTGTCCCTGGGGGGGGACGCGGGGGACGGGGACGTCGTGGTCCTCCCTGGGGTGGGATGTGTGAGATGGGGACACCTCGGGATGGGGCATGGGGACACCCGGGTCCCCCCTGGGGTGAGATATGGGGTACGGGGACATCTCGGTCCCCTCCCCGTGGTGGGACACAGGGGATGGGGACATCTTGGTCACCTCTGGGGTGGGATATGGGGACACGTGGGTCCCCCTGGGGTGGGATATGGGGTACGGGGACATCTCGGTCCCCTCCCCGTGGTGGGACACATTGGATGGGGACACCTTGGTCACCTCTGGGGTGGGATATGGGGACACCTGGTCCCCCTGGGGTGAGATACGGGGTACGGGGACATCTCGGTCCCCTTCCTGTGGTGGGACACAGGGGACGGTGACACATCGGTCATCTCTGGGGTGGGATATGGGGACACCCGGGTCCTTCTGGGGTGGGATACGGGGTATGGGGATGTCTTGATCCTCCTTGGGATGGGGTATGGGGACACCTGGGTCCCCCTGGGGTGGGATATGGGGTACGGGGACATCTCGGTCCCCTCCCTGTGGTGGGACATGGGGACGGTGACACCTCGGTCATCTCTGGGTGGGATATGGGGACACGTGGGTCCCCCTGGGGTGAGATATGGGGTACGGGGACATCTCGGTCCCCTCCCCGTGGTGGGACACAGGGGATGGGGACATCTTGGTCACCTCTGGGGTGGGATATGGGGACACGTGGGTCCCCCTGGGGTGGGATATGGGGTACGGGGACATCTCGGTCCCCTCCCTGTGGTGGGACATGGGGACGGTGACACATCGGTCATCTCTGGGGTGGGATATGGGGACACCCGGGTCCTTCTGGGGTGGGATATGGGGTACGGGGACATCTTGATCCTCCTTGGGATGGGGTATGGGGACATCTGGGTCCCCTGTGGGGTGGGACATGGGGTACGGGGCCACCTCGGTCCCCTCCCCATGGTGGGACATGGGGACGGGGACACCTCGGTCACCTCTGGGGTGGGATGTGGGGACATTTGGGTTCTCCTGAGGTGGGATATGGGGTACGGGGCCACCTCACTCCTCCCCAAGATGTCCCAAAGTGAACGATTCCCCCCCCCACTTCCTTTCCCCGCCGTGGGGCACCGTGTGGGGAGAAGTTGGGGGTCCCACCGCCGCCCCCCTTTTCCTTAGGAAAGCATTATGGGGTGTACAGCTGCGAAGGCTGCAAAGGTTTCTTCAAACGTACCATCCGCAAAGACCTGACCTACACCTGCCGCGACAACAAGGACTGCGTGGTGGACAAACGCCAACGCAACCGGTGCCAGTACTGCCGTTACCAGAAGTGCCTGGCCACCGGCATGAAACGGGAAGGTAACCGGGAACGCCGGGATGGGAACCCCCTTGCTTCCATCCCCTCCCTTCCCTCACCCTCGCGTCCCCCGTCCTCAGCCGTGCAGGAGGAACGCCAACGGGGGAAGGAGAAGGAAGGCGACGGCGATTTGGGCGCCAACGCCAACGAGGAGATGCCGGTGGAGAAAATTTGGAAGCCGAATTGGCGGTGGAGCAAAAATCGGACCAAAATGTGGACGGCGCCGGTACCGGGGGTAGTTCGGTGAGTTAAAAAAGAAGGGGATGAGGCACAAGGAGTTCTCAGGGTTTGGGGGGGTGGTGGTGGGGGGACTCCGGGCCACCCCGCTGACCCCTTTACGTGTGTCCCCCCCCACCCACCCTACTCATCAGCCCAATGACCCGGTGACCAACATCTGCCAGGCCGCCGACAAGCAGCTCTTCACGCTGGTGGAGTGGGCCAAGAGGATCCCCCATTTTTCCGAGCTGCCCCTGGACGACCAAGTCATCCTGCTGCGGGCGGGTGAGGATAGGAGACAGGGGGGCTGCCCCACGGCGAAGGTTGGAGGAGGAAAAAGGGGAATGTTTCGGGGTCTTCTGCCCCACGGCGGGGATATCCGGGGTCTCTTGGAGGCGGGGGGGTGGATGCCCTGTGGGTCTGCCCCGCGGAGAGGGGTTTTTTGGGGTGTCTCGGGGGGGGATGTGTCCTGCAGAGGGGGTGTCTGCCCCACGGAAGGGGTCTTCTGGGGGCTGCGGGAGCTCTGCCCCATGGAGGGGGTGTCTAGGGGTCTGTAGTAAGGGATCTGCCCCCCGAGGGGAATATTCGCCCCATGGAGGGGGTTTTTCGGGGTCTACAGGAGGGGGATCTGCCCCACGGGGCGGAGTATTTGCCCCATGGAGGGAGTTTCTTGAGGGCTGCAGGAGGGCGTCTGCCCCACGGAAGGCCTATCTGGGGGTCTCTGCCCCACGGAGGGGCCTTTTGGGGGGCTTCAGGAAGGCATTTGCCCCACGGAAGGGGCTTCTAGGGGGTTGCAGAAAAGGATCTGCCCCATGGAGGGGGTGTCCAGGGAGTGTCTGCCCCATGGAGGGGCCTTTTGGGGGTCTGCAGGAGGGGATCTGCCCCACGGGGGGAACATTTGCCCCATGGAGGGGACTTTTGGGGGTCCACAGGAGGGGATCTGCCCCATGGGGGAACATTTGCCCCATGGAGGAGACTTTTGGGGTCAACAGGAGGGGATCTGCCCCACGGAGAGAGCATTTGCCCCATGGAGGGAGCTTCTGGGGGGGCCACAGAGGGTGATTTGCCCCACAGAGGGGGCACTGGGGGGCTGCAGGAAAGGATCTGCCCCATGGAGGGGGTGTCCAGGGGGTATCTGCCCCACGGAGGGATTTTTTTGGGGGTCCACAGGAGAGGATCTGCCCCACAGCGGGAGCATTTGCCCCACGGAAGGGGCTTCTGGAGGCTGCAGGAAGGGGTCTGCCCATGGAGTGGGGTTTTGGGGAGCCTCAGGGGGATGTGTCCTGTGGAGGGGCTGTCTGCCCCACGGAGAGGGTTTTTGGGGGTCCGCAGGAGAAGATCTGCCCCACGGGGGGACTCTTTGCCCCATGGAGGGGGCTTCTGGGGGGCTGCAGGACATCCGCCCCATAGAGGGGGTTTTTGAGGAGCCTCAGGGAGATATGTCCTTTGGAGGGGGCGTCTGCCCCATGGAGGGGATTTTTGGGGGTCCAGGAGGTGATTTGCCCCACTCAGGGGGGGTCTTGGGGGTGCCTGGGGGGCTGCAGGGGGGCACCTGCCCCACGGAAGGGACACTGGGAGCTTAGATGGGGCAGCAGAGATGGGAAGGGGGGGGGGGGGGTGTCTGCCCCATGGGGTGCTGGAGAGGGTCCGGAAAGGTGCCGTTGGGGTCTGGGGTGGGGGGATCTGCCCATGGGGGGTGTTGGGGTCCCTGAGGGTATTTGGGGGACACCCCCCCGTGGGTGGGGACACGGGGACGTTTGGGTTTGGGACGGGACATCCGCAGCCCGGGATGGGGGGAAGCGGCGTGCGTCAGCCCCACGGCGCAACGGGTGGGGGGGAGAACGTGTGGGGCTGAGGGTGGGGGGCTCAGGGCCCACCCACCCCCCCCCGGGGATTATTTTTTTTGGGGGGGGGGTGTGTCTGATGCCGCATCCCCTCCCGCCGCAGGCTGGAACGAGCTGCTCATCGCCTCCTTCTCCCACCGCTCCATCTCGGTCAAGGACGGGATCCTGTTGGCCACCGGCCTCCACGTCCACCGCAACAGCGCCCACAGCGCCGGCGTGGGGGCCATCTTCGATAGGTGGGGGGCGTTTGTGTTTTGGGGGGGTCCCCCTCCCCAAATCGCGCTCACGCACCCCTCTTTTTCCCCCCCCCCACCCCCCCCCCGCAGGGTGCTGACCGAGCTGGTCTCCAAGATGCGGGATATGCGTATGGATAAGACGGAGCTGGGCTGTCTCCGCGCCATCATCCTCTTCAACCCGGGTACGGCGCCGCCGCATTGGGGGTTATGGGGGGGTCCCCCAATATTGGGGACCTCCCCCCTTCACCCCGTTTTGTCTCTGGGTCCCCCCCACACACCCCTCTCCAGATGCCAAAGGGCTTTCCAACCCCGGCGAGGTGGAGCTGCTCCGGGAGAAGGTCTACGCCTCCCTCGAGTCCTACTGCAAGCAGAAGTACCCGGAGCAACAGGGCAGGTAGAGAAAGGGTTTTAGGGGGGTTTTGGGGGGGCTCGTGGCCCCCCCACACCCCTAAACCGCCCCCCCCCAGGTTCGCCAAGCTGCTCCTTCGCCTCCCGGCTCTACGTTCCATCGGCCTCAAATGCCTCGAGCACCTCTTCTTCTTCAAGCTCATCGGGGACACCCCCATCGACACCTTCCTCATGGAGATGCTCGAAGCCCCCCACCAGCTCTCCTGAGCCCCCCCACCCCCCAAAATTGAGGCGGGGGGGGCACAGCAGGGGTTCCCCCCCCCCTGCCGCCGAGGGTTTTTTGGGGGTCCCTTGTGCCCCACACACCCCTCTCGGGCCCTTGTAAAATAAACCCCCCGTCCCGGGGCGCCGGTGCCCCCGGGGCGGCCCCCCCGGGGGTGGGTGGGTGTGTGTGGGGGGGGCAGCCCCCCGATACCCCCCTAACAGTGTCCTGGGGCTGGGGGGGGTCCCCGTTTTCCCCCCGTGACCCCCCCCCCCCCTCACCACTCAGGCACCCGATAGCACTTTGAATCGCCTCCCACCCCCCCGACTATGCAGCAGGTACCCGGGGGGGGGGGGTGGGGGGGATCCCCGGGGCCGCTGTGTGTGTGGGGGGGGGGCAGGGGGGGCTTTGTTTTTATTGTAGGTCCTACAGCCCCCCCCACCCCGCCCCTCCCCGTGGTTTTATTCAGCTTTGGCATTTCCAACCCCCCCCCCCAAAACCCGCCCCTGATTAAAGTTGCTGCTTCTCAGGTCAGCGTGAGGGGGGGAGGGTTTTGGGGGCTTTTTTTGGGGGGGGGGGGCACCCCAGGACCCCCCCGTCCCCCCACACCCCGCGGGGGGGTCCCTTATGCCCCCTCCCTCCCCCCCCCACCCCAGCTATTTTTGGGTCAAATCTCCGACTCCCAAAAATAGCCGCCGGGGCGGAGGTGGGGGACACACACACACATACGGACCTGGAAAGGGGGGGGGCCCCCCCCTTGTCCTGTCCCCCCCCCCCGGTGTGGCGGTGGCCGCCGGCGCACAGTGGCGGCTCTGTGCCGGCGGTGAAGGGCCGAGTGTCTGTGCCTGGGCCGGGGGCCAGCGCTGCACCGCAGCGGGGAGGGGGGGGGCACCCGCTGCCACGTCCTGCCGGGACCCCCCCGAATCCCTTCTCCTGCCTTGTCCCGGCCTCCTGCCCGGGGGGGGGGGGGGGGGGGGGGACAGGAGGGGAGGGGGGACAGGGGACAAGGGAGGGGGACAGGGACAGGGGACAAGGGAGGGGGACAGGGGACAAGGGAGGGGGACAGGGATTGGGGACAGGGATTGGGGACAGGGAAGGGGATGGGGGACAGGGAGTGGGGACAAGAGAGGGGGATGGGACAACAGAGGGGGGACAGGGGACAATGGAGAGGGGACAGGGATTGGGGACAAGGGATGGGGACAGGGGACAAGGGAGGGGGACAGGGGAGGGGAGGGGGGACAGGGATTGGGGACAAGGGATGGGGACAGGGGACAAGGGAGGGGGACAGGGGAGGGGATGGGGGACAGGGCTTGGGGACGAGGGAGGGGGACATGGGACAAGGGAGGGGGGACAAGGGACAAGGGAGGGGGGACAGGGATTGGGGACAAGGGATGGGGACAAGGGACAAGGGATGGGGACAGGGAAGAGGGGTTGGGACCAGGCTTTGGGCTGGGGACAGGACGGGGGTGGCTGTGCTGGGGACACGGGGGGGGGGACAAGGTTGTGGGGTGGGGACGGGACTGGGGCCACTGCGATGGGGACAGGGTTGTGGGGTGGGGACACGAGATGGGGACAGGGACACAGGATAGGGACAGGGATGGGGACAGGGGATGGGGGACATGGACCCAGAATGGGGACACAGGATGGGGATGTGGGACAGGGACACAGGATGGGGACAGGGATGGGGACATGGGGTGGGGACATGGGACATGGGTTAGGAGACAGGGCATGGGAATGGGGACAGGGACGTGGGATGGGGACAGGGACATGGGGACAGGGACACGGGGACAGGGATGTGGGGTAGGGGACATGGGATGGGGACGTGGGTTGGGGACAGGGACGTGGGATGGGGACAGGGATGGGGACACGGGATGGAGACGGGGACACGGGATGGGGACAGGGACATGGGATGGGGACACGGGACAGGGATGGGGACATGGGATGGGGACAGGGACGGGGACACGGGACAGGGATGGGGACACAGGATGGGGATGGGGACATGGACAGGTTTGGGGACACGGGATGGGAACGGGGACATGGGACAGGGATGGGGACACGGGATGGAGACAGGGACGAGGACATGGGACAGGGATGGGGACATAGGGCAGGGACATGGACAGGGGCAGGGACACGGGATGGGGACACGGGACAGGGATGGGGACATGGGATGGAGATGGGGACAGGGATGGGGACACGGGATAGGGACAGGGATGGGGACATGGGATGGGGACAGGGATGGAGACACGGGATGGGGACAGGGACAGGGATGGGGACACGGACAGGGACAGGGATGGGGACAGGGACAGGGATGGGGACATGGACATGGGACGGGGACATGGGACAGGGACAGGGATGGAGACACGGGATGGGGACAGGGACAGGGATGGGGACACGGGACAGGGACGGGGACAGGGATGGGGACATGGACATGGGACAGGGACATGGGACAGGGACAGGGATGGAGACACGGGATGGGGACACAGGGACACGGGATGGGGACACGGGACGGAGACGGGGACACGGGACAGGGATGGGGACACGGGATGGGGACAGGGACAGGGGTGGGGACACGGGAGGGGACAGGGACATGGGACGGAGACAGGGACATGGGACAGGGACAGGGGTGGGGACACGGGATGGGGACAGGGACAGGGATGGGGACACAGGGACATGGGATGGGGACATGGGACAGGGATGGGGACACGGGAAGGAGACGGGGACACGGGACAGGGATGGAGACACGGGATGGGGACAGGGACAGGGATGGGGACACAGGGACACGGGATGGGGACAGGGACAGGGATGGGGACAGGGATGGGGACACGGACAGGGATGGGGACACGGACAGGGATGGAGACACGGGATGGGGACAGGGACAGGGATGGGGACACAGGGACACGGGATGGGGACAGGGACAGGGACGGGGACAGGGATGGGGACACGGACAGGGATGGGGACACGGGACGGAGACGGGGACACGGGACAGGGGTGGGGACAGGGACAGGGATGGGGACACGGGATGGGGACACGGGACGGAGACGGGGACACGGGACAGGGATGGGGACACGGGAGGGGACAGGGACAGGGACGGGGACAGGCCCGGGCCCCGAGCTGGGCTCTGGGGGGGGCGGAGAAGGGGGGCCCGGGGGGGGGTGTGTGTGGGGGGGGGGCCCCGGGGGGCGGACCGGGGCGGGGGCCGGGGCGGGGGGGGGGGGGGGGGCGGACCGGGGCTGGAGCGGGGCGGGCGGCGGGGCCGGAGGCACTCGGGACGGGACCCGACCGGCCCGGAGCAGCCCCGGAGCCGCCCCCACCCCGCGCCGCCACCGCCCCGACGCCCCGACCCCGACCCCGCCATGGCCCGGCGCTGCCCGGTGCTGCCCCTCGCCCTGCTGGGGCTCGGCATCGCCCTGGCCCGGCCCGCGGCGGCGGCGGCCCCAGGTGGGAGCGGGACTGGGAGCACTGGGAGGGACTGGAGGGACTGGAGCACTGGGGGGATGAGGCTCGGAGCAGCCGGATGATACTGGGAGCACTGGGAGGGACTGGGAGGGACTGGGAGCACTGGGGGGATGAGGCTCGGAGCAGCCGGGATGATACTGGGAGCACTGGGAGGGACTGGGAGGGACTGGAGCACTGGGGGGATGAGGCTCGGAGCAGCCGGGATGATACTGGGAGCACTGGAGGGACTGGGAGGGACTGGAGCACTGGGGGGATGAGGCTCGGAGCAGCCGGGATGATACTGGGAGCACTGGGAGGGACTGGGAGGGACTGGGAGCACTGGGGGGATGAGGCTCGGAGCAGCCGGGATGATACTGGGAGCACTGGGAGGGACTGGGAGGGACTGGGAGCACTGGGGGATGAGGCTCGGAGCAGCCGGGATGATACTGGGAGCACTGGAGGACTGGGAGGGACTGGAGCACTGGGGGGATGAGGCTCGGAGCAGCCGGGATGATACTGGGAGCACTGGGAGGGACTGGGAGGGACTGGGAGCACTGGGGGATGAGGCTCGGAGCAGCCGGGATGATACTGGGAGCGGGGACTGGGAGCACTGGGAGGGACTGGGAGGGATCGAGGAGGAGCGGCTCGCAGCGCCCCGGGGTGCTGCTGGGCTCCAACTGGGAGCGGGGACTGGGAGCACTGGGAGGGACTGGGAGCACTGGGGGGACTGGGAAGGAGCAGCTCGCAGCGCCCCGGGATGCTGCTGGGCTCCAACTGGGAGCGGGGACTGGGAGCACTGGGAGGGACTGGGGAGATGCAGAACAGAGCGCCGGGGGATGCTACTGGGAACTGGTACTGGGAGCACTGGGAGGATGAGGCTCGGAGCGCCCCGGGGATGCTACTGGGAGCTGGGACTGGGAGCACTGGGAGGGACTGGGGAGGAGCGGCTCGGAGCACCCTGGGATGCTGCCGGGCGCTGGTACTGGGAGCACTGGGAGGACTGGGAGCACTGGGAGGGAGTGGGGAGATGCAGTGCGGAGCATTGGGGAATG
Organism: Gavia stellata; assembly: GCF_030936135.1. NCBI lineage: Eukaryota > Metazoa > Chordata > Aves > Gaviiformes > Gaviidae > Gavia > Gavia stellata. Next base: position 97,151 of record NW_026776780.1, on the reverse strand, counting down.
CTACTGGGAGCACTGGGGGGACTGGGAAGATGCGGCTTGGATGCACCCGGGGGTGCTGCCGGGAGCTGATACTGGGAGCTGGTACTGGGAGCACTGGGAGAACTGGGGAGATGCAGTGCAGAGTGCCAGGAGATGCTGCCGGGCTCTAACTGGGAGCCAGTACTGGGAGCACTGGGGGGGGACTGGGGAGATGCAGTACCGGAGCACCAGGGGATGCTGCCGGGCTCTGACTGGGAGGCACCGCAGAGCCCATACTGGGAGCACTGGGGGATCCCAGTGGTGGTAACTGGGAGGTGCAGCGGGGACGATACCTGGGAGCTGCAACTGGGAGAACTGGAAGGTCCTGGGAGATGCGAACTGGGAACTGCGTGAAGGTTTTAAGTGGGAGATACTGGGAGATACTGGGAGGTACTGTGGGACTGTAACTGGGAGACGCAGGGAGGTGGTAACTGGGGCAACTGGGAGATGGAAACTGCGCAGGTACTGTAACTGGGATTTGCTGGGAATTGGTGACTGGCAGCACTGGGGATGCTGGAACTGGGAACCGTGTGGAGGCTGGAACTGGGAGATACTGGGAGATACTGTGGGGCTGGAACTGGGAGATACTGGGAGATACCGTGGGGCTGGAACTGGGAGATACTGGGGGATACCGTGGGGCTGGAACTGGGAGATACTGGGAGATATTGTGCGGCTGGAACTGGGAGACACTGGGGGATACCGTGCGGCTGGAACTGGGAGATACTGGGAGATACCGTGGGGCTGGAACTGGGAGATACTGGGAGATACCGTGGGGCTGGAACTGGGAGATACTGGGGGATACCGTGGGGCTGGAACTGGGAGATACTGGGAGATACTGTGCGGCTGGAACTGGGAGACACTGGGGGATACCATGGGGCTGGAACTGGGAGATACTGGGAGATACCGTGGGGCTGGAACTGGGAGATACTGGGAGATACCATGGGACTGGAACTGGGAGACACTGGGAGATACTGTGGGGCTGGAACTGGGAGATACTGGGAGATACTGTGCGGCTGGAACTGGGAGACACTGGGAGATACCGTGCGGCTGGAACTGGGAGATACTGGGAGAAGCCCTGGGACTGTAACTGGGGGCTACTGGGGGCTGTGACTGGGCGATCCGACAGGACTGGCACTGGGACTGGGGGGGATGCAGCACCGGGAGCTGCTGGGCCCCCCTAACTGGCTGTACTGGGTGTAACTGGGTGTACTGGGCCATACTGGGCCAACCCTGGCACACCCCAGCCGCCACGCTCCCACCCGGCTTATTTTTAGCCCCGTGGCCACCGCGGGCGGCTCCGGGGCTATTTATAGCCCGGGGGGGGGACGGACGGATGGGGGACAGTGACAGTGCCAGCGGTGCCACCCGTCCCCGAGGGGTCCGGGGTGGGGTTGGGGGGTGTCCCCTCGCTCCCCCCACCCCGAGCACCCACCTCCTCAGGGTGACGGGGTGTCCGTCCATCCGCTCCCGCTGCCTCCCCCAGCCCCACCGCAATGGGGGGACCCCCTTTGTGTCCCCCCCCTTTGTCCCCCCCCACTTTGTCCCCCCCACCCGCCGATGGCTTTGCCAGCCGGTGCCGCGATCCCGGCCAGATTCCGGCTCTTTTTCCACTCGCTCCCGGCCTGGCAGCAGCCGCTGGAAATTCCTTGGGCCGGGATCAGTCGGAGACGGCTGCCCCCACCCCCCAACACCCCCCCACATCCCCCCCCCACAGCACCCCCCAACCCCCTGCACCCCATAGCCGAGCCTCACTTGCCCCCCCCCCCCCAAAAAAAAATCCCTGGGGGTCTGGAAGGGGACCCCGGAATCCGGAGGTCTTGGGGGAGCACCCAGAGGGTCTGGGGAGCACCCAGGAGGGTCTCAGGGGAGCACCCAAAAATTTGGGGAGCACCCAGGAATTTGGGGAGCGCCCGGGGGGCTCTGGGGAGCACCCAGGAATTTGGGGAGCATCCAGGGGGGCTCTGGGGAGCATCCAGGGGGTCTCAGGGGAGCACCCACGAATTTGGGGAGCACCCAGGGGGTCTCTGGGGAGCACCCAGGAGTCTGGGGAGCACCCAGGAATTTGGGGAGCAGCCGGGGATCTCTGGGGAGGACCTGGAAGTTTGGGGAGCACCCAGAAATTTGGGGAGCACGTAGGGGTCTCTGGGGAGGACCTGGAAATTTGGGGAGCACCCAGAGGGTCTGGGGAGCACCCAGGGGGTCTCAGGGGAGCACCCAAAAATTTGGGGAGCACCCGGAGGGCTCTGGGGCAGACCTGGAAATTTGGGGAGCACCCAGAGGGTCTGGAGAGCACCCAGGGGGTCTCAGGGGAGCACCCAAAAATTTGGGGAGCACCCAGGGGGTCTCTGGGGAGCACCCAGGAGTCTGGGGAGCACCCAGAAATTTGGGGAGCACGTAGGGGTCTCTGGGGAGGACCTGGAAATTTGGGGAGCACCCAGAGGGTCTGGGGAGCACCCAGAAATTTGGGGAGCACCCAGGGGGTCTCTGGGGAGCACCCAAGGGTCTCCAGGGAGGACCCAGGAGTCCAGGGAGGAGCTGGGGGGGGGTCTCGGGGGAGGACCCAGGAATTCGGGGAGCACCCAAGAGTTCGGGAAGCACTTGGGGGGGGTCTCAGGGACCCAAAAATTTGGGGAGAACATGGGGGGGTGTCACGGGAGAGGACCCAGGATTCTGAGAGACCCCCCCTGGGAGACGGCAGCACCCAACCCCGGGGTGCCGGGACCCCATCCTGGGGGAAAACAGGCAGCACCCCCCAACCTGCCCCCCCCTCCCCGGGGTGGGGGCCCATGACTGGGGCCGACGGCCTCGACGCCACCGTACGGGTGACATGGGGTGGGGGTACGCGGGATGGAAGAAAGTGGGGGGGGGGGCCCCCCCCATTCCGGCCCCCCGGGAGTTGAGCTATGCGCCCGTAATGGCTTTTCCTCTCGCCCGGCGTCGCCGGCAGAAGAAAGGTGCCTCTGTGCCGGCCGGGCTGGGTGGGGGCCAGCACCGCGGGCGGCGAGGAAGAGGAGGGGACGCGGCGTCGGCTGCTCCCCCCGTTTCCCGCCTTGAGCATCTCTCGAGGCCGGAGAATTGGGGGGGTGCGCGGGGGGCGTTATTTTGGGGGGGTGGGGAACATGGCACCGCGACCTTCCCCCTGCCGGAGCACCCCGATACGGCCCAACCGTCCCGGCCGAGGGCGGTGGGGTGAGGGTGGGGGGACGCGAGCCGCGTGCCACGGCGATGGGGCTGATGAGAAACGCAGGCCGGGGATGGGGGGAGGCGAAGGGGGCTGGGAGACGGACGGATGGACGGACGGACGGACGGAGGCACATGGTGTGGGCCCCACGGCCACGCGCCCCACCAGGAATGGGGGTGGTGGTGGTGGTGGTGGGGTGGGGGGAGCGCCAGCGCTCGCCAAGGTTGTGCTGGTTGGCTTCGCCCGGTTGCGCCGGCATGGCGGCAGCGCCGTCTGTCCGTCTGTCCGTCCTCCCCGCTGGGCCCCGGCGCTTGGCCGCTACCGCTGATGGGTTCTGCAGATGCTGGGGCTGCCGTGGGGAAACTGGGGCGGCCGGGCCAGGGTGGGGGGGGACAAGGCGGGGGGACACGTGCGCCATTTGGGGGTCCGGCGGTGGAGGGGGACACACACACCGGTGTCGGTGAGAGCTGTCCCCCCCCAGCCCCGGCCGCCGTCCCGGTGCCGCCGGCGGCCGAACAAAGCCGCCCTTCATGGGCGTCCCGAGAGGGAGATCGGAATTCGGATAGCGGTGGGAAGGGGTGGGACGGGCACGGCTGCGGTGCCCCACGGTGCCCCACGGCGCCCCACGGCACCTGGCAGTGCCCAGGGCAGCCCGTGGCACCCCACGGCACCCAGTAGCGCTCAGGGTAGCCCGTGGTGCCCCATAGCACCCCGTGGCACCCCATGGCATCCAGCAATGCCTGGGGCAGCCCATGGCACCCCACAGCACCCTGTGGCACCCCATGGCATCCCATGGCACCCTATGGCACCCAGCAATGGCTGGGGCAGCCTGCGATGCCCCATAGCATCCCATGGTACCCTATGGCACCCTGCAGTGCCTGGGGCACCCCAAGGTGCTCCATGGCAGCCCACAGCACCCTAGGGCACCCTGCAGCACCTGGGACACCCCACAGCACCCCGGGGCACCCCATAGCATCCCACGGTCCCCTATGGCACCCTATAATGCTCAGGGCATCCCATAGCATCCCATGGCCTGGGGCACCCCGTGGCACCCTACAGCACCCTGTAGTGCCCAGGGCAACCCACAGTACCCCATGGCACCCTATGGCACCCAGCAGTGCCCAGGGCATCCCACAGCACCCCACGGCACCCTGGGGCACCCCATAGCATCCCATGGCACCCTATGGCACCCTATGGTACCGAGTAGTGCCCGGGGCATCCCATAGCACCCCATGGCAGTTTGCAGTGCCTGGGGCACCCTACGGCACCCTGGGGCACCCTATGGCACCCTGCCGTACCCAGAGCAGCCCACAGCACCCCATGGCACCCTGTTGCACCCAAGGCATTGCATGGCACCCTATGGCACCCTGCAGTGCCCAGGGCATCCCATAGCACCCTATGGCACTTTGCAGTGCCTGGGGCACCCTACAGCACCCTGGGGCACCCTATGGCACCCTGCCGTACCCGGAGCAGCCCACAGCACCCCATGGCACCCTGTTGCACCCAAGGCATCGCATGGCACCCTATGGCACCCTGCAGTGCCCAGGGCATCCCATAGCACCCTATGGCACTTTGCAGTGCCTGGGGCACCCTACGGCACCCTGGGGCACCCTATGGCACCCTGCCGTACCCGGAGCAGCCCACAGCACCCCATGGCACCCTGTTGCACCCCAAGGCATCCCACAGCACCCTATGGCACCCTGCAGTGCCCAGGGCATCCCATAGCACCCTATGGCACCTCACAGAGCCCCACGGCACCCAACAGCACCCTCGGCACCGCTCCCAGCACCGGTGGCGGTGCCGGGAGCATGGCGGGCAGCGGCGGGTCCACCAAGGGGACCCTGCACCCTACCGTGTCCCCTCCCGTCCCCAGGAGAGCCCGTGGATGTGCTGAAGATCCTCCAGCTCCAGTCCCTGCCCGAAGGCGTCAAGAAGGTGCCGGGTTTCTGCTCCCAACGCGGCGCCGGCTCCGACGTCGCCTACCGGATAACGCGGCAGGCGCAGCTCAGCGCGCCCACCCGGCAGCTCTTCACCGGTAAGCGGGCGAAGCCGATGATGGGTGGTGGGGGGACACCCAAGGACCACCCTAACCCCCTCCCGCTGGGCTCAACTGCCTCTTGCCCACTCCCAGGTAAATTCCCGGAGGATTTCTCCATCATGGCGTTGGTGAAAGCCAAACCCGGCGTCCAGGCGTTCCTCCTCTCCATCTACAACCAGGACGGCGTCCAGCAGCTGGGCGTGGAGCTCGGCCGCTCGCCCGTCTTCCTCTACGAGGACCAACACGGCCGCCCGCCCCCCGAGGATTATCCCCTTTTCCGGGGCATCGATTTGGCCGACGGCAAGTGGGTACCCGCCAGCCGGCATCCTCCGACGCCGACGGTCCCGTACCCACCTCCCCGTCTCCCCGCAGGTGGCACCGGGTGGCCCTGAGCGTCAACCGACGGTCGGTGACGCTGTTGGTGGATTGTCGGCAGCGGGAGACGCGACCCCTTCCCCGCAGCGCCCGACCCCTCCTCGACACCCGCGGCATCACCGTGTTCGGCACCCGTATCCTCGACGAGGAGGTTTTTCAGGTGCGGCGGTGGCGGTGGTGGGAGTTTGGAGGGTGCGGAGGGTCTTGGGTGGGGGGGGGGGTGTCACCCCATCTCACCCCTCCAACGTGTCCCCATAGGGTGACATCCAGCAGCTGCTCATCGCCGCTGACCCGCAAGCGGCGTACGACTACTGCGAGCACTACGGGCCCGGCTGCGTCGCGGCGGCGGCCGGTGGCCCCCAGGCGCAGGAACCCCCCCGGCAGCGGCAGGAGGTGTGTGTGTGGGGGGACGACACCCCCTTTTCCCTGGGGGGGGGTGGTGTGTTTGCTCCAGGGTGGGTCTACCCCCCCCATAGGCGATGGGTTGGAGGGGGGGGGATGCGTCCCCGGTGTGTGTCCCCCCCCCATGGCTGCGTTTCGGTGACATTTGCTTCTTCTCACCCCCCCCCATCATCATGTCCCCCCCCCCCGTCCATCCGTCCGTCCCCCCCCCAAGTACTCCGAGGAGGCTGTGGAGTACTACGAGTACCCCTACTACTACACTAATAGCGAGGACGGGCCCCCCCCGGGGGGGGTCCCCGAAAAGGTAACGGCGGGCAGGATCCCGTCTGTCCGTCCGTCTGTCCGTCCGTCCGCTTGTCTGTCCGTCCCGGTTGTGTCGCAGCGCCCCCCCCCCCCCCCCAAACAGGGCCATGGAAGGCAATGGGGAATGGGGGGGGGGTGGTGTTTGATGGGGATGCTGCACCCCAGGGGGGGGACCTGGGGTCCCCCCACCCCCTGGGGACCTCACGCTGGGTGCTTTGTGTTTTGTCTCCCCTCCCCCCCCCCAAATTCTGCCCCCCACCCCCCCCCCCCCCGGGGTGGGTTTGTGCGTGCGTGTGTGTCGCTGCTGCCGCCTCTTCATCGCCGCCGCTGCCATCCTCTTCCTCGCCCCCACCCCAAGGGCCCCCCCAGGGCCGGCACCCCGAAAAAACAGCGGATGATGAACACGGCACCCGCCTACGGGAAATCCCCCGGGAATGGGAAATCCCTCGGGAAGCATCCCGGGAAGGGGGGGCTCCCCGAAAACAGCAAGATGGGGCTGAGCCCCCCCCCCGGGAACGGGGCCAGGAGCCAAGGCAACAGCTACCAGCAGGTAGAGAACGATCCCGGGCCGGGATCCCGAGTCCGTCTGTCCGTCCATCCGTCCATCCGTCCCGCCACGGTCATCCGGCGACGCAGATAAAGCGGGGGGAGCGCTGGAAAGATGGGGGGGGAGCCCCTTTCCAGCGAGTCGCCTCCCGTCTTTATGTCTCTCCCCGCCCCCCCAGTTTCACCCACCGCCCCCCGTGAGCGCTTTGTCCCCCCCAAACGATCCGGGTGCGTTTTTGGGGAGCCACCAACTAACCCCCCTGCTCTGGCTGTGTGTCTCCATCATCCATCGCTTCGCTTGTCCGTCTGTCCGTCCCTCTCGCCCGCTCTCCCGTGACCTCTCCCCCTCCCCGCCCCACCCCAGGATGGGGGGCTACACCCCACGGAGGAGCCCTGGGGGGCCACCCCCTACCCGGATTACGCCCCGGGACCCCCCCAGGACCCCGACGGTGCCTCCTGGGAGGAGACGGGGCCGACGCAGGTAACACCCGGGGTGGGGGGGACACCCACCCCACCCTGGACCCTGGGGTCCCCTCCCCGCTACGGGACGGGGTGGGGGGGTGTAGTGGGTGAGATGGGGGGGGTGGGTAGCCCAGCACCCCCCACCCCGTCCTGCCGTGCACCCGTTAACGCCGTCTCTCCTTGGGGTGCCCGTCACCCCGCCGTCGGGGCGGCAGGAGGAGGAGGAGGAGGAGGATGGGGGGCCCGGCCGGGCGTATGAGTATGTCTATACGGACCACCCCGAGGAGCTGGGCGTAAGTTGGAGGGGGGGGTGTATGTGTTGGGGGGGTCCTGAGTGTCCGTCCGTCCAATCTCCACGTCCGTCCGTCCTGTCTCCTCGGCCGTCTGTCCGTCCGTCCCGTCTCCTCGGCCGTCCGTCTCGTCCCATCGCCTCCGTTGGCTTCGCGCGACCCCCTCTGCGTGTGTGCGTGTGCCCCCCCCGCCCCAATTTGCCGTGTCCCCGCAGCATGTCCTCACCCTTGCCTAGGGCGTGATGTCACTTGGGCCGCGCGTGACATCATCACCCCCCTCTTCTTCCCTGTCTGCTCCCCCCACCCCCAATTAATGGCTGCGCTGGCGTTAATTACCGCTGCGGGACGCGGTAATTCCCACCCCACGCTGCCATCTCGGGGCGGGGGGGGCTGTGATTTGAACTGGGGGTCCATCACCCCCCCCAGTACCAAATTCCACCCCCGACCCTCCCTTTGGGGGTGTGTGTGTGTATTTTTTTTTTGGGGGGGTTAACCTCAGCCCTTACGCTCAGCCCTGATTAAGGCTGCGTTAACGGGGATGTCGGTGGGACCCCCGCCCCATGGCGGGGTGGGCTGTGGGGTGGGGGACACCCACACGCGGGGTCCCCGGGGTGCCCTGCACTGACGGGTCCCTCTTGGGGGGGGTTACATGTCTGCCACCCCCAGGCTGTGCGCGGCGTCAGGGGCTACAAGGGCGAGAAGGGCGAACCCGCCGTCCTCGAACCGGTATGTGTGTCACCTCCCTGTCCCCCCCCCCCCCAAATTTGTGGGGCCACCGCTGTGTCGTGTCCCCCCCCACCCACCCTGGCCGGTGACGGCACCCCAGGGCCGGACGCTGCCCCCCCATAACACCCCCCATCTCCTCCCACAGGGCATGTTGGTGGAGGGTCCCCCCGGCCCCGAGGGACCTGCGGTAAGACCCCCCCCGTTGGGTGCTGGTATGGGTGTGGGGGGGTAGCACCCCGTTGTCACCCCCCCACCCACGCCAATGCCACCGTCACCCCATGTCTCTGCTCTCCCCCCCCCACCCAGGGCATGTCGGGACCACCGGGCACCCAGGGACCCCCGGGAGCCCCGGGAGAGCCCGGCGAGAGGGTGAGTATGGGTTCGGGGTGGGGGGGGGGGTGGGGGGTCTCTCCATCATGGTGTTGACCCCCCCACACTTGTGCCATTGTCCCCATCAGGGCCCCCCCGGCCGTGCCGGCCTCCCCGGCTCCGACGGGACCCCCGGACCCCCCGGCACCTCCATGATGCTGCCGGTGAGTGAAGTGAGGGGTGATGGGGTGCTCCCCTCCAAAATAAAGTGTGTGTCCCCCCATTTTTTTTTTTGGGGGGGGGGGCACCCATCCCCACCCTCTCCTGTCCCCAGTTCCGCTTCGGGAGCGGCGGCGGTGACAAGGGTCCGGTGGTGGCGGCACAGGAGGCGCAGGCTCAGGCCATCCTGCAGCAAGCCCGGGTGAGTCGGGGGGGGGCATCATCTTTGGGGGGGGGCCTCATGAGGACCCCCCCCCCACCACCAAGACCCTCCAATGGGTTCCCCAAAGCTGCTCGCACCCCGTGGGTGCCAGACCTGGCAGTGCTGGGGAAGGGGTCGCATCCTGCACCCGGTGCCCCCCTGGTTTTGCCCCTGTACCCCCCCCCCCCCATGAGGAATAACCCCCCCTCTCTGCTTCTCCCCCCCACCCCAGCTGGCCCTGCGGGGCCCCCCCGGACCCATGGGGTACACCGGCCGCCCCGGACCCATGGTGGGTATCGGCGTCTCGGTGGAGTTTGGGGTTTGGGGTGGGCACCAGATTGTGGGGTTGGGGAGGGGGTGAGGGCTATGGCATGGGGGGGTTTGGGGGGGTATGTTGGAGGGGGACCCCCTGCAATTGCCCCCCCCGACTCTCGCTCACAGGGGCAGCCCGGCAGCACCGGTATGAAGGGGGAATCCGGAGACTTCGGCCCCCAGGTGAGCCCCAAGGATGGGGGGGGGGCAAGTGGACCCCATTAACCCCCCCCCTCCGATGCCGCCTCGTGCACCTCATTATCCGGGACCTCGTTAACGCTCTGCGCTCCCTCTCTCCAGGGTCCCCGAGGTCCTCAGGGCCTGACCGGACCCCCGGGAAAGCCTGGCCGGAGGGTGAGTTGGGGGGGCCGGGAGCGGGTGGTATTGGGTGGGGGGCGGTGTCTGCACCCCGACCTCACCCATACTGTGTCCGACAGGGCCGACCGGGAGCTGACGGTGCACGGGGAATGCCCGGCGATCCCGGGGTTAAGGTAATGGTTGGGATGCTCCAGAGCCAGCGTTGGGGTATCCCTTCGGATCGCGCTCCCCCCAACGCAGTCACCGGGACCCGGAGCACCCTTGGGTGCCCACCCGTGTCCCGGGAGAGCTCTGCCATGGACCACCACGCTGGGCTGGCAGCCAGTGGCCCCACGGCGGACTGGGATGCAGGAATCCCGTGGGATCAGAGCACGGATCCTGGATTGAACAAATCGATTCCTTGGGGTGGGGAGGGATGGGGTGGGGGGGGGGGGCAGTGCCAGACCCCCGGCTGCTCCGGGGGTCCCTTTGCAGGGCTGATCCCGGGGAGCATCCCGGAGATCCCCGTGCTCCGAAGGGTGTCCTCGGTGGCACCTCGGTGACATCTCCGTGTTGTCTGTCCCCCCCACCCACCCACCCAGGGTGACCGCGGCTTCGACGGGCTGCCAGGGCTGCCGGGTGACAAAGGCCACCGGGTGAGTCGCCGCGGTCGGGGTGACGGCACCCCCAGAGCCCCCCCACCGCCTCTTCCCTGCGCACCCCACTGCCTTCACCCCCGGCGTGCTTGGCTTGGGGGTACCCACATCCCACCCCCCCCGCCTTCTTCCCCGGGACCCCGCCGCCGGCTGCACCCATAAACCGCGGCCTGAGCAAACACCGGCGCCCGCCGTCACCGCCAGCCGCCTTCCCACCCCTCCGGCCGGCACAGAGCCCCCATTCACGGCCGGCTGCCCGCGCACACTGAACGCATTCAGGTCGCCCCGCCATCGCTCAACGCCCCCTTTACCTGCTGCCCCCCGCGCCCCCCTGCCGCCCCGAACCCCCCCCCTCACCGCCACCACCTCACACCCCGCCTTGGCACCCTCGCGGTGTGGCCGTACCCGCCGGCTGACCCGGATTTTTTGCCCCGTAGGGTGAAACTGGTTCGCAGGGGATGCCGGGACCCCCCGGCGAGGATGGCGAGAGGGTGAGTGGCTCTGGGTTGGGGGGGGACACCCACCGGGGTGGGACAGCCTGGACCCCCCCCTCCACTGCACCCAGTCCCCGCTCACCGCCCCCCTTTATCCCTCCGCAGGGTGACGACGGAGAGGTGGGACCCCGAGGACTCCCCGGAGAAGCGGTAATGGGGTCTTGTGCCTACGGAGGGGGGGGTCTGGCGCCGGTCGAGGGTGGGGGGGACATGAAGCAGCCCCTGCCACGTCCCGGCAGGGGTGGCACCGTGATACTGGGGACACACACACACACACATCACCCTCCTACCACCTTTGGGAGCAAAGCCCCCCCCCGGGTGCCCCCCCTTAACACCCCGTCTGCCCTCGCAGGGACCCAGAGGTCTGCTCGGCCCCAAAGGCCCCCCAGGAATCCCCGGCCCCCCGGTAAGTGCCGTGGTAAGACCCCCATCCCAATTCCCCCCCCCCAAACCTGCTGTGCCCCCCTCCCCTCCTCAGCACCCATCTCCTCCGCAGGGCGTGCGTGGCATGGACGGTCCCGTCGGTCCCAAGGGGAACCTGGTGAGTGGAAGGTGGGGGACACCCAGTCCGTCCCCCCCTGGGTGCTGCGAGCTTCCCCGCAGCGGTGTCCCTCGGCACTGTCCCTCCATGGGGTGTCCGCCCCCCCCACCCCACTGGGGACAGGCGATGCCCCACTGGAGGCACCCGGTGTGTCCCCAGTGGGGTCCTCGAGCGCTGACCCACCGTCTCTGACCCTCACAGGGGCCCCAAGGGGAGCCCGGACCCCCCGGTCAACAGGGGACCCCAGGAACCCAGGTGAGCCCCCCAATTCCAGTGGGGAGCTGGACCCCCCCCCAACCTCCCCCTTACCCCCGGAGCAAGGTGGGGGACCCATAGCTGGGAGCTGGGGGGGCACAAGGACATAACTCCCCCCACCCATGTCTGCGTTTTAGGGTCTCCCGGGACCACAAGGCGCCACGGGACCTCCTGGAGAGAAGGTGGGTGCCGGGTCCCGAACCTGGGGGGGTGCGTGGGGGTGCGTGGGGAATTGGGGTGTGTGTGGGGGGCACACACGAGGCTGCTCCCCTCCCTCCCTCGCTGCCGGCACTCACCCCGGCTCCTCTCTCCGCAGGGTCCCCAAGGGAAACCCGGCTTACCCGGCATGCCCGGCTCCGATGGACCCCCCGTGAGTACCCCCCCATCACCCCTGGGCAGTGTCACCCCACTCCCAGGCACTGTCCCCCCCCCTCCAGCCCCCTGCCATGGGGCAGGGAGGCATCCAGCATCCGAAAGACGCTCCGGCCACGCGCCAGCCCCGTCTGACCCCGCTGTCCCCGTGGCCCCCACTGTCCCCGTGGCCCCCCCAGGCTGGGACAGAGCCACTGAGGGGGGCTGGTTGTGGGTCTGGGGAAGGGGGGGGGGGGGATGTGTGTCCGCGTGCCCCATCTCAAGGTCTCTCCTGGTCCCCGTCGTCCCCTCTTCTGTCCCCAGGGCCACCCCGGGAAGGAGGGACCCCCCGGCACCAAGGGCAACCAGGTAAAGCACCACGTCACCGGACGCGTCCCCCTCCCCGGGCTCTGCCCCTCTTTTGTGGCCCCCCCCCCCCGGGGGGGGGTCAACGGGCAGCCCCAGCCCCACATCTGGGGGGGTGTCCCATGGTGGCCACCCCGAATGTCCCCTGGCACCCGGTGCTAACGTCCCCCTCCCTCCGCAGGGCCCCTCGGGTCCCCAGGGACCCATCGGCTACCCAGGCCCACGCGGTGTCAAGGTCAGTGCCGGATTTTTTTTTGGGGGGGGTGGGAGGCAGCGGGTATCGGCCGACGCCTCCTTTTTTTGGGGGGGAACCCAGGAGAAACCGGGAGCAGTGACGTTTCCTCACGCCGTGGGTCACCCCACTCCTCTCTCCCTAGGGAGTGGACGGCATCCGGGGGCTGAAAGGTCACAAGGGTGAGAAGGTGGGTGTCTGTCCCCGTGCCCCCCCACCCCGCCGGAGGTGTGGGGGTCCCCGGCCGGCAGCCGGGCTGCGTCACCCTCTCCTGCGCCTCGACGCCAGCACCTCCATCCTCATCCTCTTCCGTAGGGCGAGGAAGGCTTCCCCGGCTTCAAGGGGGACATGGGTGTGAAAGGAGACCGGGTAGGTGCTGGGGGGGGTCCCTGATGTCCCCCCGGGGACGCTGCCCCAGCCGGACCGCCCTGACGCCCCCCCCACCCCACCCCGGTGTCTCCCACAGGGCGAAGTCGGCGTTCCGGGCTCCCGGGGTGAAGACGGACCCGAAGGTCCCAAGGGGCGGACGGGACCCACCGGTGACCCCGGACCCATCGGGCTGGTCGGAGAGAAGGTGAGGGGACACAGCCATTGGGCGGTGTGAGGGGGTGCAGCGTGGCGGTGCCATGGGGCCAGCGAAGACCCCCGTGAGCACCCCATGACGTGTCCCCCCACCATGACATCTCTCTCCCACAGGGGAAGCTGGGAGTGCCAGGCCTGCCCGGCTACCCGGGACGTCAGGGTCCCAAGGTGAGCGTGGCGGCCGTGGGGCTGCCCCACATACCCCCCCCTCCTCAGCACCGCTCACCCTAACTCCTCTCCATCCCCAGGGATCGCAGGGTTTCCCCGGATTCCCGGGCAGCAACGGCGAGAAGGGCGCGCGGGTGAGTGACCCCCGCCCCCAGCTCGTGTCCCCCCTCGGGGACCAGCCACGAAGCACCGGGGGTCCCCCCCTGCCCTGTCCCCCCCCACATGTCTCTGAAGAACTCTCTCTTATAGGGTCTGTCCGGCAAATCGGGGCCCAGGGGCGAGCGTGGCCCCACGGTGAGTATGGGGCAGGGTTAATTGTGGGGTTGGGGGGGGGTTGTGCTCTCCCCCCTCCCCACACCCCTCTCCTGGGGTGCCCTACACCCAGCCAGGCTGGGAATGGGGGGCTGGTGCCCCCCCAATCTGTGGGGTGGGGGGCTCCCTGGGTGGGTGGGTGGGCTTACGGACCATCCGTCACCCCCCTTCTCCCGCAGGGTCCCAGGGGCCAGCGGGGACCACGAGGAGCCACCGGAAAATCAGGGGCGAAGGTCAGTCTTGGGGGGCTGGGGAGGGTGGGTGGGGGGGTGGGGGGGCTCACCCCCACCCTCACGCGTGTGCGATTGCACACACACGTGGCAGCTCCGGTACCGACATGCGCCGGAGCTGGTCACGCACTGGGCACCCAAAACCTTCCTTGCCCCCCCACCCAGGGCACATCTGGCAGCGACGGTCCCCACGGCCCCCCAGGCGAACGGGTAAGTGGGGGTCCCAGCCTGGATTTGGGGCTGGGGTGGGGTGTCCCAGCTTGTGTCCCCTCGTGCCGTCACCACCGCTCACCCACCCTGTGGCCACCGCGCCTGTGGCGGGCTCTGTCACCCCCACCCAGTGCCCCGCCATCACCCAGACCCCCAGCTCAGCCCCCCCGCCGGCGCACACAGCTCAGCCCTGGCGCTGGGTGGGGGGGGGGGACGCGGAAGGTTTGGTGATGCTCTGCTAACGAGCTCTGTGTTAATTAGCACCGGCCCCGGCGTGTGCCGTAACCACCCCGCTCTTCTCCCTCCTAGGGCCTGCCAGGACCGCAGGGACCCAACGGCTTCCCAGGACCCAAAGGACCCCCCGTAAGTAACGGGGTCCCCCCACCCGCCACGCACGTCAGGTGCCCCCGGCGCCGCTCACCCCCTGCTCCTCTCCCCGCAGGGCCCCCCCGGCAAGGACGGGCTCCCTGGGCACCCCGGACAACGAGGAGAAGTCGTAAGTGTGCCCTGTGTCCCCCTCCGTCCTGCTGACACCCATGCTGCCCCTCCAGCCGCTCTCTTGTCCCCGCTACTCATCCCAAACCCCCCCCCGGCCTCTCCTCGCCCCCCCCACTGTCCCTCCTCAGGGACACGCTGCTACTCCCAGGTTACTCTTGGCTTACTCAGGAGTTACTCCTGGTGCTGAACCCACTCCCCTTCTCCTCTCTCCCCCAGGGCTTCCAAGGCAAGACCGGCCCCCCCGGCCCCCCAGGGGTGGTGGGACCTCAGGTGAGCTCACGGGGGGGTTTGTGTAGGTGGGTAGGGGGGTCCCCAATTCCCCCCGGAGCTGCACTGACTCTTGCTCCCCCCACCACGTGCCAGGGAGCTGCTGGCGAGTCCGGCCCCATGGGGGAGAGAGGCCACCCGGGCCCCCCCGGCCCCCCGGGAGAACAAGGGCTACCGGGACCATCCGGCAAAGAGGGCACCAAGGTGAGACGGTGGGTGGGCGGTGGGTCGGGGTGGGAAGGTGCTGTGGGCACGGCGATGGTCCCCAAGGAGTGGGATGGGGTACCGGGGCGTGGAGCCCCCCCCATCTCACCCCCCTCCTCACCCTAGGGAGACCCCGGCCCCATTGGCTCCCCTGGGAAGGACGGTCCCGCCGGCTTGCGGGGTTTCCCCGGTGAGCGGGGTCTGCCCGGCACCCCGGTGAGTAAATCCCTTCCTCGGCTCAGCCGGGAGACCCCCCCCAGCCCACCCCCTCCCAGCAGCATCGCACTGACCCCCCCCTCATCTCGCAGGGTGGCCCAGGGCTGAAGGGCAACGAGGGACCGGCGGGACCCCCAGGACCCGCAGTGAGTGTGTCCCCCCACCACCACCACCACGAGCCCTGGTGCCCCGCTCGCCGCGGCCCCACGGCTCCCCTCGGGCTGACGCCCCCCCCTCCCCTCCATCTTCCCCCAGGGCTCCCCTGGGGAGAGAGGTGGCCCGGGGCAAGGTGGTCCCGTTGGCCCCCCAGGACGACCGGGACCTCAGGGACCACCGGGCCCCGCCGGAGAGAAAGGAGTTCCCGTGAGTGCTCGGGGACATCCCGCTGGGAGAGGTGGTGGGTCCAGGAGGGGTGCAAGGGGGTGGGTGCCTGCACCCCTCACACCCCCCCCCGCCTTTTCCCATCCCTCTAGGGTGAGAAGGGCCCCATGGGTCCCGCTGGCCGGGATGGCGTTCAGGGTCCGGTGGGTTTGCCTGGCCCAGCTGGCCCCCCCGGCGGCCCTGGGGAGGACGGTGACAAGGTGAGGTCCGACCCTGCCCCGGTGTCCCCATGTCCCCCCTCCCCGCGCTGGGGCTGAGCACCCTCCTTTCCCCCCCCACCCAGGGCGAGGTGGGCGAACCAGGACAGAAGGGCAGCAAAGGCAACAAGGGCGAGCACGTGAGTGTGACCGGTGTCCCCCCCCCGGCCCCCACCACCCCAGACCTTGTCCCCGCTGTCCCCCGGGGCTGTCCCAGCCTCACTGACCCCTTCCTTCCCTCGCAGGGTCCTCCTGGTCCCCCCGGGCCCATCGGGTCCGTCGGGCAGCCCGGAGCTGCCGTGAGTATCCCGGAGGCAGGGCAACGCCGTTGGTTGGGGGCACGACGTGTGCCTGGGGGGGTCCTGTGCCACCCCTGGGGCCACACCGAGGAGGGGATGGTCTCGGGGAGGAGATGTCCCTGTCCTCGGGTCTGGTCCCCGGGGGTGAGCGGCGGCCGACCCTCCTTCCCGCCTTGCAGGGTGCCGACGGGGAACCGGGTGCCAGAGGTCCCCAGGGACACTTCGGGGCCAAGGGCGACGAGGGGACGCGGGGCTTCAACGGACCCCCCGGCCCCATTGGGCTCCAGGTGAGCAGGTGTCCCCCCCCAGCACCCCACAGCCACCCCCTCGCTCTGGGCCAGTGCCACTGCACCCATCCTGCCTGTCCCCAAAATGGAGGGGGGGACACATCCGGGAGGGGCTGGGGGTTTGGGTGCCCCGCCGGGGAGCATCCCCTGCTGCCCCCATCCCACTGTGCCCCCCCCCCATCCAGCTGTGCCCCGGCTGTCTGCACCTCCTGCCCATTGCCTCCAGATGTGTCCAGCCCCCCCCCCCCCCCTCCAGTGCCCCACATCTGCCCCCCCACACGCACACCCACTGTGCCCCACTCCTTAACGCTCTCTCTCGCCCCAGGGTTTGCCGGGTCCAGCCGGTGAGAAGGGTGAAACGGGTGACGTGGGCCCCATGGTAAGTGACCTTACCCCCCCCCGGCC
The DNA here is from genome assembly GCF_030936135.1 of Gavia stellata. Lineage (NCBI taxonomy): Eukaryota > Metazoa > Chordata > Aves > Gaviiformes > Gaviidae > Gavia > Gavia stellata. The sequence continues at coordinate 80,320 of NW_026776780.1, read as the reverse complement.
CCATGTCGCTCTGGGTGGGTGTACCCCAGGAGTATCCTCACTCTGTGCTTTGTCCCCCCCCCCTCCAGGGTCCGCCCGGCCCCCCAGGGCCCCGTGGCCCAGCTGGACCCTCTGGAGCTGACGTAAGTGACCCCGCTTTACCCCACCCCCCCGTTGCCCCATTGCCCTTCCCCATGTGGGGTGCTGGGCTTATCGTCTCTGCTCTCCCCCCCTCCGCAGGGACCCCAGGGACCCCCTGGAGGCGTTGGGAACCTGGGCCCTCCTGGTGAGAAGGTACGTCCCTGGGCACGGGGGTTCGCTCCCCAGGGGGGCTTGGGAGCCGCGCTAGGGGGGCGCGGTGGTGGGACGAGGCCGTGGGGCCACAGCGGGTCTATGGGACAAGGGACCGATCTGGAGGGCTTGGTTCCAGCGTGGGGACGGGGTGGCACGGGTGGGGGGGTTGACTTCTCTGTTTCTGTTTCAGGGGGACCCCGGTGAATCGGGGGCCCCGGGAATCCAAGGGGAGCCAGGAGTCAAGGTAAGTGACGGCAGGGACACCCCCGTACCTGTCCCCGTCCCCCAGCTGCCCCTGCCGACTCCTGACCCCATCTTGCGCCGCAGGGCCCGCGAGGAGAGCGAGGGGAGAAGGGAGAAGCCGGAGCTGCCGGCGCTGCTGGGCCGCCTGGAGGGAAAGGGCCCCCGGGCGACGACGGGCCCAAGGGCAACCCCGTGAGTGCCGTGTCCCCCCCCGGGATGCGGGGGACACGGGGAGGGAGCGGTGGGGGGCTTGCTCCGGGAAGGCGTTGGGGTCCCTTGTGGGGGGAGGTTGGGGGTCCCCTCAGGCTAGCAGCTCTCTCTGTTTCAGGGTCCCGTTGGCTTTCCAGGCGATCCCGGACCCCCAGGTGAAATGGGCCCCAGGGTGAGTGTCGCGTCCCACCCCCTCCGGGCTTCCCCGGGAATGGGGTTGGGATTCGGAGGGGTGGGTGTGCCGGGCCTCGTGTTGACTCCAGGTTTTCCCTTCCCGACAGGGCCAGGATGGCGCCAAGGGCGAGCGTGGGGAGGACGGCGAGCCTGGGGAGCCGGTGAGTGCCCCGTTCCGGTGTGTCCCTCTGCCTCGTCATCGCTCTGGGCAGGGACGTCCCAATCGGATCCCCCCACGAGGTGTGGGACGGGATCGACCCCACTGCTTCGGGAACGCCGGGGTGTGGGGACCCCAGCCTGTCCTCCCTTCCGCGGCCGTCGGATCTGGTCCCCCTGCTCCTGGGATTCTGCCATGCTCCTCACGTGGCACGGGATCCTCCTCCCCGCCTTCCTCTCCATCCCGTTTCTGGGACAAGGCCAGCTCGCTCGACTCCTTTCTCTTCTCCTTCCTCAGGGCTCACCGGGTCCGACAGGCGAGAACGGTCCTCCCGGTCCCCTGGGGAAGAGGGTAAGTGCCGGCTGAGCCCGGCTCTGGCTGTGACACATCCCGTGCCACCCACTTGGATGTCCCTGTCCCTCACCGCCCTGTTTCTCCTCTCCGCAGGGCCCAGCCGGCTCCCCCGGCCCCGAGGGGCGCCAGGGCGAGAAGGGTGCGAAGGTGAGTGATTCAGTGACCCCCACTATGCTGGGGTCCAGCGGTGCCCCGTGGGGAGACCCCAGTGGTGCTGCCGAGCTCCATGCGCCCACGTACGGGATGGGCCTCACCCGGCTCCTCTGTCCTTGCAGGGAGAACCGGGCGCAGTGGGTGCTCCTGGCAAGACGGGTCCCGTGGGTCCCCAGGGCCTTGCTGGGAAGCAGGGCCCCGACGGTCTCAGAGGTCTGCCCGGCTCGGTGGTAAGTGCCAAGGTCCTGGTGACAGGGCACCGGCATCCCGTGCCCGGGGTGAAAGCGCAGGGAGGGTCTGCTGGCACCGGTCAGAGGAGGGGTGAGGGTCTGACCATCACCCTGGGAGGGGACTGGGACCTGTCACCGTGCCCATGATTCACGGGGAGCTGCCCGGGGTGTGCGCTGCCACTGGCGGCACCGACTCCGAACCGGTAGGACTCACCTTGTCCTCTTGCCCGCGCAGGGAGAACAAGGCAAACCGGGGACCACAGGCCAGGCTGGGCCGCCAGGACCAGTGGTGAGTGTGGCGCCCCCTCTCCCGCACCATGGCCCCCTGAGGGGGGGGTCCCCCACTTTATGCTCCCCACATCTCACGTGTACCTCTGCAGGGTCCCCCGGGTCTCCCCGGCCTCAAAGGTGACACTGGTGCCAAAGGAGAGAAGGTGAGCGAGGTGCTCTGGGTCACCACTGCGCCCAACACGAGTCGGGGCCCGCACCACCCCAGTGTGGGACACGCCCCACGCTCGGGGGCCGAGACCCTAAACCCCGCCGGGCGGCCAGCACCGGGTGGGCTGGTTCCTACGTGTCCCCCGAGTGCTGTCCCCTGACGGACACCCACCACGTCCCCCTTTGCGGCCCCGTCTTCATCTCTGCTTGTGTCTCCGCAGGGCCACCCCGGTCTCATCGGCCTGATCGGACCCCCAGGGGAGCAGGGGGAGAAGGGAGACCGAGGTCTCCCCGGCCCCCAGGGCTCCACGGGGCAGAAAGGAGAAACCGTGAGTGCAGGGCCTGGGGAATGGGGGGAGCCTGGGGGGAATGAGGACAGGGTTGTGGTTGGGGGGGGGCGATCCATGCAGGTGGGGACCATAAAAACGGGGGGCAGGGGATGACTTGAGGGGGGGCGGGTCTGGGAGTGGGGAGCCCTACAGGGTACTGGGGGAGGTGGGAATAGGGCTGTCCTGGTTTCCTCACGCCGGTTTCTGCTCTCCTTCCATCGTGCAGGGGATCCCTGGTGCTACTGGACCCATCGGCCCCGCTGGCCCCCCCGGACTTCCCGTGAGTGTCCCCCACGTGCTGCCGGTCCGACGCCCCTCCCTCTCCAAGCCCCGCTGCTCGTTCCCCCTCTCTCGTCCTTGCACCTGGGCTCCCAGTTTCCCTCCCTGTGTTTGCGGGGCGGGGGGCTGCTGTCCCCCCACCCCACCATGCCAGCCCCGCTCACTGACAGACCTGGTCTTGCTTTGCAGGGCCCAGCTGGTCCCAAAGGTGCCAAGGGAGCCATGGTAAGCGCCGAGCCGGTGCCCCCACCCCGCCACCACCTTCAGTCCCGCCCGAGGCTGACGTCTGCGAGTGTCTCTTTCCTCTAGGGCCAAGCAGGACCCAAAGGTGAACGTGGACCCCCGGGACCCCCCGGACACCCGGTGAGTGGCTCAGGCGTCGGCGCCAGGGAAGGGATGACGTGGGGCGGGGGGGATGTAGGAACAGCTCCTCGGTGGGTAAAATGACACCCAGGAATGGATGCAGAGGGATGTCTCCTATCTCAAAGCCTGAGCAACAGGGTGCTTAGGGGCCCTGGGGGCTGGGGGCTTCGCAGCCCCCTGTGCTTGGGTGCTGACAGTGCTGTGCCCGCCGCAGGGCCCCCCTGGGGAGGTGATCCAGCCCCTGCCGATCCAGCTGCCTAAGAAAAGCAAGCGCTCCATCGATGCCAGCAAGCTGGTGGAGGAGGGCGAGGACGGAGAGAAAGTGGCCGCCGACCAAGCGGCTCGTGACTACGCTGACGGCATGGAGGAGATCTTCGGCTCCCTCAACTCCCTCAAGCAGGAGATCGAGGGGCTGCGGCGCCCGATGGGCACCCGGGACAACCCTGCCCGCACCTGCCAGGACCTGCAGCTCAGCCACCCGGGCCTGCCTGACGGTGAGCCACGCCGGCGTCGGGGTGTCGGGGAAAGGATGGCGGTTAGCGCAGCAGTACCGCCCTGTGTGCTGACCCCTCTCCTCCCTGCGCAGGCGAGTACTGGATTGACCCCAACCAGGGCTGCGCCCGAGACTCTTTCAAGGTTTACTGCAACTTCACGGCAGGCGGGGAGACCTGCGTCTTTCCCAGCAAGGACGTACAGGAGGTGAGCGAAGCGGGGGGCAGCTCAACCTGCGGGGTCCCAGCGCAGCCTCGGGAGACAGGGTGGCGGGGATTGGCCACGAGAAAAAAGCGGCGTGGGATGCTCCCCGCCTCACTTGTGGCTGCCTCTCCTCTTCCAGGTGAAGATGTCGGCGTGGGAGGAGGAGGTGCCCCAACGGTGGTTCAGTCAGTTCCAGGAGGGCAGCAGGGTAAGGGTGCTGCTGGCTCGCGGGGGTGGGCCGAGTCCCCTGCGGCTCTGACGGGTGAGACCCCGCAGACTCGTTCCCTGCGGGTGGTCTCCCTCCTCTTCCAGGAGGGACTTGGGCTGAGAACACTTGCCCGCGTGTCGCTCCCACGCGCCCTCCCGCGCGGGCCCCTGGCAAGCCCCTGTGCCTTTCCCAGGCGCCCTGCCTGTGCTCCGACTTACACCCTTGTTGCCCTCTCCTGTAACGCCCTCAGTGTGTCCCCAGCCACTTACCTTGGTGCTGTCCCAGGCGCGGCTGGATGCCTCTCTTCCTGTAAGGAGAAAGAGAAATGTCCCCCACCTGACCTTGAACCTGTGTCAGCCCTTCTGTCCGTCTCCCCTTCCCCAGCTGCCCCCTCTGCGGGGGGTCTAGATCCCACCAGACCCCCTCCAGCCCCACTTTTCACGCGCCTCTGGCCGGCGGCCCCCGTTAACTCATCTCCTGCTCCCGCAGTTCTCCTACACGGATTCGGAGAGCCAGCCCCTCGGCGTGGTGCAGCTGACCTTCTTACGGCTCCTCAGCATCTCTGCCCGCCAGAACTTCACCTACCACTGCCACCGCTCGGTGGCCTGGCACAGCACCATCTCCGGGGACCACCAGCGTGCCCTCCGCTTCTTGGCTGCCAACGAGGACGAACTCAGCTACGACACCAGCCCCTACGTCAAAGCTGTGACGGACGGCTGCGCGGTGAGCGCGGGAGGGGAGCAGGCAGGGGCGGACGGTGGGGAGAGGGACCTAAGCGGAAGCAAGATACACGGGGCTGGAGGGGATGTGGGGAGGGAAAGTGGAAGAAAAAGGGATGGGTGAAGGCTCAAACGGGTAACGAGGAGAGAGGAAGGCACCAAGGTGGAGGGATGGAAGAACTGAGAGAAGGCAGGCTCTTTCCTTCGGGGGTGCCATGAGTGTAAGCGGGGTGCCCAGACAGGGGTGATCCAGCGAAATGCCAGGGTCCAGGGAGAAGGGGAGGCTGGACAGAGATGCTCCAGGGTTAAGCCCGGGTAATACCGGAGCAGCAGAGACCGCTGGATAAAAGAGAAGGGTTCGCTCTGCGTCAGCCTGCCCCGGGCGAGTGCTCCCGGTGCCCCCCAGCCCCTGACCCCTCCACCTACCTCCCCTCCCCTGCAGACACGAAAGGGCTCCAGCCGGACGGTGCTAGAGGTGAGCACGCCCCGCCTGGAGCAGCTCCCGCTGCTGGACGTGCGCGTTGTGGACTTCGGCGAACCCGGCCAGAGGTTCGGGTTCGAGGTGGGCCCAGTCTGTTTCCTCGGCTAGGACCAAACCGTCACCCTCCCTGCCACACCCTGGCCTCCAGTGGGGCAAACGGGGCCTCCTCGCACCCCCCCCCCCACCGCCTCCGAGCGGCGAAGCAGCAAGACCCATCTCTCCCTCACATCGGGTCACCCACCTGCTGCTGCGAGGAGCCGAGGTGCCAGCCCTGTCCACACGCACCGAGACCGACATGCCGCCGCTGCCGCCCCCACGGGGGCCAGGGTCTGGAGAGATGCCAAAGAGACTTTAACGCTTAGAATAAATCTATATTTTAATATGTAGAGAGACAGAGAGGAAAATTTTTAAACAGATCCACTGGCTACCTCCCTCGGCACCCAGCAGTGCTCCCTTCCTCCCAGTATCTCCCTCCGAATCCCAGCGCTCTTTCCCAGCACTCCCAGGGTTTATTTTCCATGCTCCCCGCCCCTCTGGCACCACCGCCCCAGGGGGAACCCCTCGAGGAGCGCACCTGCCAAGCGGAGGGAACAGTACAGGGTTTTAAAGCCTCACGGGGCGAGCAAGCCCAGGACGACGCTGGTCAAGCACTGCTAGCACGTGTTTGGGATTAGCGCCAAGAGAGCTCTCGTACATCTTTCCCCACGTGGATTCGCACCACGGCAACCCTCGTGCTTCAAAGCCGGTCTCTCTCGGGGTCAGGAGGGAACGGACCCAGGGACGCCATCTGTCCCCAGGAGCGTTACCTGCTTTGTGCGCAACCCCACAGCAACGGTCGCTGTCCGCCTCCAACAACGCGCAGACCTACCTGGGCTCCAAAGTCTGGCCCAGCCTGACTCACACAGGTGCAGCGGCCACTTGACTTCGCTACTCTGCTAATCAAGGCTAATTAATTTGCAAAAAGCTTCCCTGTCCCATCAGGGTGCTACTTCTCTTCACCGCTGCACCCGTTAGCTCAAAGGGGTTCCAGTCCCTGTCCTCAGTCCTACCTCCAGTCATTGCAAATCACCCCTCTTACAATGGGCGTGTTTAAAATCCTCCGACAAAACCTATCCCTAGCCCCTGAAGGAAGTGAGGAAGAAGGACGTTGTGTTTTTACTGTGTTTTTTATTTTTTAAATTAATTATATTATTTAAAGGAGTGGATACAACCATCAATACTGGTCCCTGCGGTGTAATTTTGGATCCCCCCCCAAAAAGAAACCCACCCAAGAAGTGAATTTCTGCATGGAGATTAACCCAGCCCAGTGCCTGGGGGAGGAGGGAGGGGAGGAAAAAAAGAAAAAAAAAGAAAAAAAATATTTTCTTGGTGCCGTCCAATAAAAAGAAGTTTAAAGGGGCACCGGTCTTTGCTTTTTAGTTTTCTTAAAAAGCAGAGGTGTGCCCCCTGGTGCTGAGCCGGCGGCCTGTGTAATGTTTTGTAAGTAATTTTTTAAGTTGTATTGTAATATATCATCTATAATTTTGCTGCTTTTGGGGGGTCGTTTTTTTTTTTTTTTTTGTTTCCTTTCTCTCACTTTCCCCTACCTTATCTACGTGATTGCCTCCATCCCAAAATTCACCCCATACAGAGAAGAGTTCCCATCCCAGGGAAAAAGTGGCAAATAAACACGCACGCACAGAAATCCACCATTAGCAAACGCACCTGCAAATGGGCTGCTCGGTCCGGAAGGAGCTGCAGAATGTCCGAGCCCCAAAACGCTTCTCAACGGCTCCTGACAGAAGTCTTGCAAACTAAAAAGAAAAGCTGTGACAAAAAAAAAAAAAAAAAAGGCAACAAAAAAAAGAGCTTTAGGAAAGCACAGGAGTCTCTTGGCCACCTGAAACAGCAGCTCTGCAGGGATTTCAGCTCAAGTAGGAGCTGTCTGAGAGGGAGGCTGCTGGTCTTCTCCGTGCATGGGGATGGGATACGGCGGGATCCCTCCGTGGTGGACGAGGTAACCCCACACCCAAGAGGAATGGGGGGCCAAGGCAGTGCAAACCCTCTGGAGGGTGAGCAACCTTCTGGTCTGGGTTTGCTAAGGTGACGGTGGTGTCTTTTCCAGCCGACAGACACCGCTGCGACTGAATGCTGCGTTAACACCGCCCAAGTTTCCAGCAGTGCCATGGGATGGCTGCGAATCTGGCTCTTCTCAGAGAAAAGCACCCACAACCCCCTCGCGCTTGCTTTTTCCCCCTCCTCACGCCGGCGCCTCTTGTTCTTCTCAGCTCTTGCCCGCCGATCTGCCTGTGCTTGGTCACGGCTGGCTGCCACAGCACCATTCCCACCCGTCGCACCCCGCGGCCTCCCCAAACCCCCACGTCCCCCTCCCTGCTCCGTTTTACCCTCAGAGACTCTGCTCCCACCATGCCCAAACCCTCTGCTCACCGTCAGCAACCTGCCAGCGACCCACAAACCCTCCGCTCCTCCTTCCGCGCCACGGTGTTACCACCAGCCGCGGCTGTTTCCACCATACCACCCCTCAGTGCACACCCCTCAGATGCCCTGGCACGTCCCTCTTTTCCTCAGAGACCCGTTACCCCCTCACACCACTTCGACGCCCGCCTCTGCCCTCAACTTGCCCAACTCCGGCGGCGCGGCCAAACCGCTGGCGGGGAGCCTGTGCCGTCACCCGGTGCCAGGCTGAACAGGGGGGTGGGAGGTGGCCGAAGGGTGGGAAGTGGCAGCAACAGGAAGGGGAAGAAGAGCGAGAAGCAGCAGCAGCGCGAGGGGGGAAAGGGTGGGAAGCGGCAGAGGAGTGAAGGGAGAAAAGGACGTGTAACAGCAGCAGCACGAGGGAGGAAATGGAGGGAAGCAACAGTGCGGCGAGGGGAGAAAAGGGCGGGAAGGGGCAGTGGTGTCAGGATGGGAGAAAAGGGCGGGAAGCGGTAGCGGCGCGAGGGAAAAAAAGGGCGGGAAGCGGCAGAGGTGTGAGGGGAGAAAAGGGCGGGAAGGGGCAGCGCCGTGAGGGGAGAAAAGGGCGGGAAGGGGCAGCGGTGTGAGGGGAGAAAAGGGCGGGAAGGGGCAGTGCCGTGAGGGGAGAAAAGGGCGGAAAGAGGCAGCGGTGTGAGGGAGAAAAGGGCGGGAAGAGGCAATGCTGTGAGGGGAGAAAAGGGCGGGAAGGGGCAGTACCGTGAGGGGAGAAAAGGGCGGAAAGAGGCAGCGGTGTGAGGGGAGAAAAGGGCGGGAAGAGGCAATGCTGTGAGGGGAGAAAAGGGCGGGAAGGGGCAGTGCCGTGAGGGGAGAAAAGGGCGGGAAGAGGCAATGCTGTGAGGGGAGAAAAGGGCGGGAAGGGGCAGTGCCGTGAGGGGAGAAAAGGGCGGGAAGAGGCAATGCTGTGAGGGGAGAAAAGGGCGGGAAAGGGGCAGCGCCGTGAGGGGAGAAAAGGGCGGGAAGGGGCAGCGGTGTGAGGGGAGAAAAGGGCAGGAAGGGGCAGTGCCGTGAGGGGAGAAAAGGGCGGAAAGAGGCAGCGGTGTGAGGGGAGAAAAGGGCGGGAAGAGGCAATGCTGTGAGGGGAGAAAAGGGCGGGAAGGGGCAGTGCCGTGAGGGGAGAAAAGGGCGGGAAGAGGCAATGCTGTGAGGGGAGAAAAGGGCGGGAAGGGGCAGTGCCGTGAGGGGAGAAAAGGGCGGGAAGAGGCAATGCTGTGAGGGGAGAAAAGGGCGGGAAAGGGGCCGCGCCGTGAGGGGAGAAAAGGGCGGGAAGGGGCAGCGGTGTGAGGGGAGAAAAGGGCGGGAAGGGGCAGTGCTGTGAGGGGAGAAAAGGGCGGGAAGGGGCAGCGGTGTGAGGGGAGAAAAGGGCGGAAAGGGGCAGCGCCGTGAGGGGAGAAAAGGGCGGGAAGGGGCAGCGCCGTGAGGGGAGAAAAGGGCGGGAAGGGGCAGTGCCGTGAGGGGAGAAAAGGGCGGGAAGGGGCAGTGCCCTGAGGGGAGAAAAGGGCGGGAAGAGGCAATGCTGTGAGGGGAGAAAAGGGCGGGAAGGGGCAGAGTGTGAGGGGAGAAAAGGGCGGGAAGGGGCAGAGTGTGAGGGGAGAAAAGGGCGGGAAGGGGCAGTGCCCTGAGGGGAGAAAAGGGCGGGAAGGGGCAGCGGTGTGAGGGGAGAAAAGGGCGGGAAGGGGCAGCGCCGTGATGGGAGAAAAGGGCGGGAAGAGGCAGCGGTGTGAGGGGAGAAAAGGGCGGGAAGGGGCAGTGCTGTGATGGGAGAAAAGGGCGGGAAGGGGCAGTGCCGTGAGGGGAGAAAAGGGCGGGAAGGGGCAGTGGTGTGAGGGGAGAAAAGGGCGGGAAGGGGCAGTGCCGTGAGGGGAGAAAAGGGCGGGAAGGGGCAGCGGTGTGAGGGGAGAAAAGGGCGGGAAGGGGCAGTGCCGTGAGGGGAGAAAAGGGCGGGAAGGGGCAGCGGTGTGAGGGGAGAAAAGGGTGGGAAGAGGCAATGCTGTGAGGGGAGAAAAGGGCGGGAAGGGGCAGCGCCGTGAGGGGAGAAAAGGGCGGGAAGGGGCAGTGCCGTGAGGGGAGAAAAGGGCGGGAAGGGGCAGAGTGTGAGGGGAGAAAAGGGCGGGAAGGGGCAGCGGTGTGAGGGGAGAAAAGGGCGGGAAGGGGCAGTGCCCTGAGGGGAGAAAAGGGCGGGAAGAGGCAATGCTGTGAGGGGAGAAAAGGGCGGGAAGGGGCAGCGGTGTGAGGGGAGAAAAGGGCGGGAGAGGGGCAGTGGTGTGAGGGGAGAAAAGGGCGGGAAGGGGCAGTGCTGTGAGGGGAGAAAAGGGCGGGAAGGGGCAGCGGTGTGAGGGGAGAAAAGGGCGGGAAAGGGGCAGTGCCGTGAGGGGAGAAAAGGGTGGGAAGGGGCAGCGCGGTGAGGGGAGAAAAGGGCGGGAAGGGGCAGCGCCGTGAGGGGAGAAAAGGGCGGGAAGGGGCAGCGCCGTGAGGGGAGAAAAGGGCGGGAAGGGGCAGCGATGTGAGGGGAGAAAAGGGCGGGAAGGGGCAGCGGTGTGAGGGGAGAAAAGGGCGGGAAGGGGCAGCGGTGTGAGGGGAGAAAAGGGCGGGAAGGGGCAGTGCCGTGAGGGGAGAAAAGGGCGGGAAGGGGCAGAGTGTGAGGGGAGAAAAGGGCGGGAAGGGGCAGAGTGTGAGGGGAGAAAAGGGCGGGAAGGGGCAGTGCCCTGAGGGGAGAAAAGGGCGGGAAGGGGCAGCGGTGTGAGGGGAGAAAAGGGCGGGAAGGGGCAGTGCCGTGAGGGGAGAAAAGGGCGGGAAGGGGCAGTGCCCTGAGGGGAGAAAAGGGCGGGAAGAGGCAATGCTGTGAGGGGAGAAAAGGGCGGGAAGAGGCAGTGGTGTGAGGGGAGAAAAGGGCGGGAAGGGGCAGCGCCGTGAGGGGAGAAAAGGGCGGGAAAGGGGCAGAGTGTGAGGGGAGAAAAGGGCGGGAAGGGGCAGCGGTGTGAGGGGAGAAAAGGGCGGGAAGGGGCAGAGTGTGAGGGCAGAAAAGGGCGGGAAGGGGCAGCGGTGTGAGGGGAGAAAAGGGCGGGAAGGGGCAGAGTGTGAGGGGAGAAAAGGGCGGGAAGGGGCAGTGCCCTGAGGGGAGAAAAGGGCGGGAAGAGGCAATGCTGTGAGGGGAGAAAAGGGCGGGAAGGGGCAGTGCCGTGAGGGGAGAAAAGGGCGGGAAGGGGCAGAGTGTGAGGGGAGAAAAGGGCGGGAAGGGGCAATGCTGTGAGGGGAGAAAAGGGCGGGAAGGGGCAGCGCCGTGAGGGGAGAAAAGGGCGGGAAGGGGCAGTGCCGTGAGGGGAGAAAAGGGCGGGAAGGGGCAGCGGTGTGAGGGGAGAAAAGGGCGGGAAGGGGCAGTGGTGTGATGGGAGAAAAGGGCGGGAAGGGGCAGCGGTGTGAGGGGAGAAAAGGGCGGGAAGGGGCAGCGGTGTGAGGGGAGAAAAGGGCGGGAAGGGGCAATGCTGTGAGGGGAGAAAAGGGCGGGAAGGGGCAGCGCCGTGAGGGGAGAAAAGGGCGGGAAGGGGCAGCGCCGTGAGGGGAGAAAAGGGCGGGAAGGGGCAGCGATGTGAGGGGAGAAAAGGGCGGGAAGGGGCAGCGGTGTGAGGGGAGAAAAGGGCGGGAAGGGGCAGCGGTGTGAGGGGAGAAAAGGGCGGGAAGGGGCAGTGCCGTGAGGGGAGAAAAGGGCGGGAAGGGGCAGAGTGTGAGGGGAGAAAAGGGCGGGAAGGGGCAGAGTGTGAGGGGAGAAAAGGGCGGGAAGGGGCAGTGCCCTGAGGGGAGAAAAGGGCGGGAAGGGGCAGCGGTGTGAGGGGAGAAAAGGGCGGGAAGGGGCAGTGCCGTGAGGGGAGAAAAGGGCGGGAAGGGGCAGTGCCCTGAGGGGAGAAAAGGGCGGGAAGAGGCAATGCTGTGAGGGGAGAAAAGGGCGGGAAGAGGCAGTGGTGTGAGGGGAGAAAAGGGCGGGAAGGGGCAGCGCCGTGAGGGGAGAAAAGGGCGGGAAAGGGGCAGAGTGTGAGGGGAGAAAAGGGCGGGAAGGGGCAGCGGTGTGAGGGGAGAAAAGGGCGGGAAGGGGCAGAGTGTGAGGGGAGAAAAGGGCGGGAAGGGGCAGTGCCCTGAGGGGAGAAAAGGGCGGGAAGAGGCAGTGCCGTGAGGGGAGAAAAGGGCGGGAAGGGGCAGTGCCGTGAGGGGAGAAAAGGGCGGGAAGGGGCAGAGTGTGAGGGGAGAAAAGGGCGGGAAGGGGCAGAGTGTGAGGGGAGAAAAGGGCGGGAAGGGGCAATGCTGTGAGGGGAGAAAAGGGCGGGAAGGGGCAGCGCCGTGAGGGGAGAAAAGGGCGGGAAGGGGCAGTGCCGTGAGGGGAGAAAAGGGCGGGAAGGGGCAGCGGTGTGAGGGGAGAAAAGGGCGGGAAGGGGCAGCGGTGTGAGGGGAGAAAAGGGCGGGAAGGGGCAGTGCCGTGAGGGGAGAAAAGGGCGGGAAGGGGCAGCGGTGTGAGGGGAGAAAAGGGCGGGAAGGGGCAGCGGTGTGAGGGGAGAAAAGGGCGGGAAGGGGCAATGCTGTGAGGGGAGAAAAGGGCGGGAAGGGGCAGCGGTGTGAGGGGAGAAAAGGGCGGGAAGCGGCAGCGCCGTGAGGCGCGATGGCCCCAACCGCCGCTTGGGGGCGCCGGCCCGTCGCAGCGCCGCCCGTGCCGCTCCCTCTCCCCGGGGGCAGCGGCGCTCGGGCTCCCGGCGGAGCGAGGGCGGCGCCGGCTGAGGCGAGGCGAGTCGTGCGCGTTGGCCCCTTCCCCCGAGGCCGAGGCGGGAGAGCCGCTGGTGCTCCGTCCGTCTGCAGCAGCCGGGCTTCTGTGATAAAAAACGTCCCCCCCCAAAGCGCCCTTTTAGGGTGGAACGACCATTTGCGCAGCTGTGAAACCCGCCAGGGCCGGGGCCGGCCACAGTCAAAGCGTTCTTTGTGGAGGCAAGCGCCTGGCAGGCAGAGCTTGAGGGCTGGCGGCTGGGTTGGCAAGGTGCGATGGTTGTGGCCGCTGCTGGAGGCTGCGCCGCGGCTGCACGAGAGGACGCGGGGACAAAGGCAGGGCTGTTTGGGGCAGGGCAGCGACGCTTCGCCGATGGAGGAGGCGAGGAGGGTGGGTCTGCGCCTCGCTCGTCTTGTAGTGATAGGACAAGGCGTAATGGTTTTAAGCTAAAAGAGGGTAGATTCCAGCTAGGTGTAAGGTAGACATTTCATACTCTGAGGGTGGTGAAAGACTGGACCAGGTTGCCCAGAGAGGCTGGAGATGCCCCATCCCTGGAGACATTCAAGGTCAGGTTGGACGGGACTCTGAGCTCTAGCTGAAGATGTCCCTGCTCATGGCAGGGGGGATTGGACTAGCTGACCTTTAAAGGTCCCTTCCAACCCTAAACCATTCTATCTTCCCCGAGCTGCTGCATTCCAAACGCGGTTACAGGTGCTTAAAAACTGAGCAGGGAAGATGACACTCGGCCAGGCTGGTGTTCGAGCGTTGTGAAAAACACTGACCCAAGGAGACAGCGCTGTCCCTCTGGGCATCACCTGACTGTTCTGCCTTCTCTCGGAGGCACCATGGTTTCCCACCAGCCGCCTGCCTTTTGGCAGGCAAAAAGCAAGTCACTGGCTGGCGTTGCATAGGCAGGGAGATGCTGAATGTGGCTGCTGTTGGAGGGATCCCTCAGCATCTCTGAAAAGCTCTTCTGCTGCAGCAGGTGTGGTCTCAAGGCGTTTGCCGTTCTGCGTAGCTCCATGGGCAGCTCAGCGAGGCAAGTGGAGGTCTCCCTGTTGAAGCTTAGGAAGTCCTGGCCCAGGAGGGACCTGACACATGGAAACTGTAAGTGAGGAGCAAGACCTTGCGTGCATGGGACAGGCTGGGCTGGAGCGTGGCAGCGTGACAGGGAGGTGGCCAGTGGGTCTGGGTGGAAGTGAGTTTTCAGGGAGCGTTCAAGAGCCACATGTACCGTCGGGTTGCCTCGAAACGAAGGGAGCTCTGCTAGGTGCTGTGACAGAGGATATGTGCAAATTGAAGCCACTGGGACCCCGTGACTCCTGCCCTGCTGCCTTGCCTGCGGTCCCCACGCACGGGCTTGCCAGAGACTGCTCCAGCGCTACACTTTGGGGCAGACTCGGACCTGTCCTTGGGTGGGTGTGGTACTGCCCTGGGCAGGGCCCGAGGAAGGAGAAGGTGCCTGGAGCTGCTTTATGCTCCTTGCAGTCAGGGCAAAGTGCTGCTGAGTCCAAAGGGTCTGGACTGAACTGGGCCTGGTGAATGCCAGGGCTGCCGCACTGCCGCCCCGCTTCCCAGCATGGCGTTCCTGCCCCCGGCACCGTGGTGTCAGTGGCACGGGGTGGGCTTTTGGCGGGGGGGGACACCAGGGCCAGGACCCCTGAAAGGTGCTTCCCCTGTGTGAGGTAAATCCGCTGCTTGCAGCTCTCCTGTGCAGCGGTCTGTGGGGCTGGGGACAGCTCCCACCTCAGCGTCGTGCTTGTCCTGCTCCGCTCTTGGGTGGGAGCCCAGACCCAGCTCTGAGGCGCTGGGTGGATCAGGGTTGGGGGGAGACATGTCTCTTCTCTTGCCCACCCTACTCTCATGTACCAGTCGCCCTCCTGCCTCCTGCAGCTGCAGCTGTTCTGACGGTAGTAAAAAGGGGTGTTTGAGTCTTTTGGGGATGTTTTAGTCTCTCTCCCGCTCTAAAGCATTGGCATTGTCATACTATCCCTGGGCGGGGGGTCATTCCAGTGGAGTGCTGCCTGCTGGGAAGCCACTCTCCGGAGGAATACGCAGGGAGGGCGAGGGCACTATCCTGCTCGCTCGGCTCTGCCACTGTCTGGGCTCGGGTCTTTCCTCACAATTTTTCCCCTGGTAACTGGTGACGTGGCAGCCCTGGGGGAGTGGGGAACCTTCTCTTGGAAATCCCCTGGCACCATTCGCACCCATTTCCCCCTTCCCATGACATCCCTGAGCTCTCAGAAAAGCCAAGGGGAGCCCTGGTGTGGGGCTGGGGGCAGGAGGGGTGACCCAAGCACAGATCACCTCAGCCGTGAGGGCTGCATGTCTGCAGCACAGGGGACGGGAGCACCAGCTCCCGCCTGGCTGGTAACGGTGTCCTGAGGCTTCCGTTCGGACATCTCCAGCACAGCTGGAGGGGATGGCTGGAGTTGGCGCAGGTCTGGAGGGAGCTGACTCCCCACGGGCCGCTGCCCGATGAAAGGGGACACCCCTGTGTGCAAGCCGGTGTTGCGGCCGCTCGGCTTGATGCGCCAGTGATCCCTTCCTGGCCTCAGACCCCTGACGCCACGGGGCTTGGCGTCCTCAGGAGGAGGCGAGAGCTGCCCGGCAGCCCAGCGCTCCGTCTGTCCATCCTGCCGGCTTGCCCCCGCCGACTCCCCCCTCCCTCACCCACAGAGACAGGGGATTTCCACCAAAGCCAGTGTCCCCCCCATGGGGCACGGCAGCATTTCGGGGAAAGGGCCCTGCCTGCTCTCCTTGCCCTCCAGTAACCCCAGCTCAACCAGTCAGCAGGCAGCGCTGGGCTGCGTCACCAGTCTCCGGCAGACTCCAGGCAGCTGAGGTCCTGGTCCCAGCGTGCAGGGCTGGCAGCGGGTGCCGTTGGGTCAGGACGCCTGGGTTCTTCTGGGAGCTGGGAAGTGGGGCTCAGCCAGCCCCCCCCTCCGCCAGCTCCATGCTGGCTACAGTCCCTGCACGTGTCCAAGCCTGGAGGCAGCGAGCAGCGGCCGGTTTTGGCAACGGCCGGTTTTGGCACCTGCCTCTTAGGCTGTGCCCCTATTGGGCTCTGGGTCTGCGTGGCCGAGGCGGGAGCCCCTGGACACCTCCAGCCAGCCCTGCGGCCCCAGTGCTGCTTGCAACCTGTGCGGGACTGCATCTGCTTTCCAAACCGATTCCCTTTCTCCCTCCCCGCTGGCATCTCATGTCAGGACGACGAGTGTCCTCCTGAGGTTGAGGGCGCTTGTTGTGCCTTTGCCGGAGGGGAGGACAAGCCTTGCGTCCCCAGCTGCAACTGATCCCCTGTGCTCCGGCCGTGTCCCCAAGGCATGCCGGTGCTCCCTAGGGCTGAGCTCAGGGCTGAGTCCCCTCAGCTCGTGGGGAGATGCATCCACAGTGGGGGCCAGCCCCGGATCTAGCCTGGAGGGACAGCGGCTCCTGTCTGATCACCACCCTGTGATGCTGGGAGTGGGGGCTCAGCTGTTGCTGCTATTTATTGGTTATCTCCAGGTAGTTTTTATTCAGGCCCCGGAGCGAGAGCGCTGCTTCGCACCAGACCCCATGCTGGACCGACTCCTTCCAGCGCTTCCCACCCGGGGCTCAGAGTGACACCTCTGGTATCCCCACGCGACCCCCGCATGCCACCCATGTGCAAAGTAGCCGGGTTTCACATCCTCCCCGCCGCACGTCATCCGCTTTCTGTTCCAGCCGCATCTTCCCCTTCTGCTCCCAGTGAGGAGGGAAGCAGGCCCCAAGCTGCCGTGCTGCCTTGTCTACATTGCCGCTCCAGGGAGGGATTTGCTCCTTGTTTGGGGGTTTCCTCAGTGCCTCCTTCTCCTCTACAGCCCCATGGCAACGGCGGTTTTGCCAGTTTGTGACTGTCTCAATCCCTGAGCGTGAGAGACTCGCGCGCGTGGGGCTCAGCGCTACCCTGTCCTGTGTGTTCGGACCCCGTCGTGGGCACAACCTGGAGCTCCAGTGCCAAAGGCCTCCAGCCCAGCCTCTGCACGGAGGCTGTGCCGGGCCTTGCGGAGCCTGTGGAGCACCCTGCCGCCCCCGCCCCACATGCACAAGCCTCGTGCACAGACCCCCCGCGCCCGGGCGGTGACGGGGAGGGAAAGGGGAACCAGGACACAGGCACTGCCAGAGACTTCCTGAGCAGGGCTGTGGTGTCACCAGTTACTAGGCAAAGCTGCTGCTGAGAGAACTGGTCTGACTGAGGGCGAGATCCAGCTTTGCTCCCCCACCCAGCCCCAGCTAATGGCTCTCGGGGGTGGCTGCAGGGTTCCCCTCCACCTCCCAGGGTACACACACGTGTGCATGCACGACGGGGAACAATGGCTGCCAGAACGTGGCTGCCGGATGAACTGGTATCATCACCTGTAGTTCACCTGTTCCCCCACTGTGTCATCCCTTGGCCAGCTCCTAGCCCTGCAAGGGGTCAGCCACGCGCCCTTGCACCCATGGGGCGAACACCGGCGGCGTGGAGCCCAGCCACCCCCGGGGCCTCCCTGGGCACCGGTGGACCCAGCGAGGAATCCCCTACGCAGGGTGTGGGCCCCAGCTGGCATTGGCTCTACCCACACCCAGTTAACCAGAGAGCCACATGCCCCAGGGACGCTGCTGGTGTCTGTGGCGCAGCAGGATGGGTCGGGCTGTCCTGGAGCCCCTTCCTGGCTTTGTCGTGAGTGTGGCTATGGGCCAATGGGCTCTGTGATCCCCCCCAGGAGCACTAAATGGGCGCCTCCCCCATGGGACTGTTCTTTAGAGGTGCTAAAATCCCACCTATATCAGCTGGGAGGACCCAAGAGTCCTGGGGTCACCCTACCCCTTCCCTCTGCCCAAGAGCTGGGGCTAGATCCCTGGAGCCCTGCCCCACACCCATGACCCACCACCCCATAGATCACCCAGACATCAAAGGGGCTTGCAG
This sequence comes from Gavia stellata, assembly GCF_030936135.1. Taxonomy (NCBI): domain Eukaryota; kingdom Metazoa; phylum Chordata; class Aves; order Gaviiformes; family Gaviidae; genus Gavia; species Gavia stellata. The sequence goes on along the minus strand of NW_026776780.1, from coordinate 62,870 downwards.
AGCTGCAGTCACTCCCTAGCACGGTGCAGAGAATGGACTCACAGTGAGGGTCACACGGCAGGATCAACCCCAACCCACTTTATTGTGGTGACAAAGCAGCAGAGCAGGAGCGCAGGGTGCAGGACTGTGCGCAGAGGGGGAGCTGTGGGGCGGGGCACACCTCCCCTCCCTTCAGGGGTCTGCAGTGGAGACCCCGCATCTGGACTGGGAGGAGGTGCCGCGTCCCCAGCTGGAGATGGCCGTGTGGTCAGGGGCTGTGGGCAGGGCAGCCCCAGCGTGGCGGCGGTGTGGGCTGGGTACCGGGACCAGTGTAGGTCCCCGGGCTCTGCAGCAATTTCCCCTGGCAATGGGTGAGCCGGAGTGGCCCCAGGTGCCACCCAGGCTCGCCCCAGCCACGGGAAGCAGCCCAGCCCCCTGTGGGGACGGGCCACTGCCGGGTCTGGCTCTGGAGCTGTCTCTAGCATGTCTGTGTGTGGTGCGCACGGGAGAAGGGGGTGCTGATGAGGTGGGGCAGGGATATGGGGCAGCTCCCACCAGGCTGAGGCGAGGGCTGGATGAAGGTGCAGAGGGTCTGGCTGGGGGGAGGCAGGGAGCCCTGGGCTCTGCCCCCTCACAAGGGGTCCCGCTGGTTGCGGGCGCTGTTCATCTTCATGGCCTTGATGATGAGGATGGTGCCCACGATGATACCGACGATGCCCACGGCCAGGCCCAGGGCGCACACCAGGGTCTCGGTGCTCTCGGAGGCGGGGAGGGGCACCTGGGGCTCTGCAGAAGGGTGAGGGTGGGTGAGGATGGGGCGCTGAGCCCCCTTCGCCACCTGCAAGGGGAGGGGACCCAGGTGTCCGGGCCCCGGCCCAGCCCCGCTCCTCACCCCAGTGCTTCAGGAGGGCGGTGGACAGCCCCTCATGCTCCACGCGGCAGTCGTAGTAGTCCCCCCGGGTGGGGATGAAGGGCAAGTAGGAGAACTTGCGGAAGGTGAAGTCCTGCCCTCGGTAGAAAATAGTCTCGAGGACACCGTCTGTCACCTGCTGCCCGTTCTTCAGCCACCTGATGGAGATCACGGATGGCCAGAACTTGTCCACGTAACAGATCAGGACGTTGGGGTCCCCCAGCTCCACAGGGTCCTCGGAGAACACCGTTGCCTCGGGTGGCACTGGGGGGAGACAGAGAAGGGGTTAGTGCAGTCTGGGGTCGGCCAGGCTTCACTGCTTTGGGCTGGGCTGAGGCTTCCTGCCCCATAGACCTGGGCTCATTGTGCTCCACTGCCCACCCAGGGAGACCCCCCGCCCCCCAGCCTGGGGCTGTGCCTGGGGTCTCCACATGCTCCAGGGGAGCACCTGGCTGGGCCGCAGGGTGTGGGAGCGACGGCCCTGGCAGGGTCCCCAGGGGTGAAGGCACTGGCCGTGCCGTGGCCGGGTTGTTACCGGTGGTTGCCTGTGAGCGGTTGGACCTTTTCATCGTGACTGCCAAGTTCTGTTTGAGTACAGCCATGTTCTGCAGCGCTCTCTGCGCCTCGAAGGTGGCGAAGTTCCCGAACTCGGGCAGGCGCCAGACGGTCTCTGTCTTCTGCAGATCCACGTGGAAGAGCTCGTCCCCGTCAAAATCAAACATGAACTGGCCGCCCTCCTGCTGCAGCCTCTCATCCCGCTGGTAGAAATCAGCCTGGATCAGCACGTTGCCCACTGGGAAGGGACAGGCATTAGAGTGAGTGCCCTTCCCACTGCCACAGCGCTGACCCCATCTTCCCACGCGCTCACTGTGGGGACACTACATGGGTACAGAGAGGCGCTCATGGTGAGCACAGCCCACCCTGAGCCTCTCCCTTCCCTCAGGGGTGCCCCAGGGCTGGGCAGATGCTGACACCCCCCTCCCCAGCAAAGGGAGTGCTCGGCCACCCGCTCTAACCCCCAACTCCAGCACCTCCATGCCGTCAGGTTTCCCTTCCTCATCTCCTGAGGCTGGGGCGAGTGATAGGCTGTGGGGACCACAGAGGCCTGTCCCCAGACATGCTGTGGGGTGCGGTGACGGTCCCAGGGCCTGAAGGACTTGGGCATTGGCTGTTCTGCCCCACACAATAACCCTGCCTGGGCCAGGCCATCAGGCACAACCACTGCGAAGGGACACCCAGGAGCAGCGGGTGCTGCAGGGACCTGACACATGGACCCAGGGCCCTGGGGGGGGTAGGAGAACAGGGAGACCTGGGACAGGGGAGGGCAGGGAATGAGTGTCCTGGCCCCCCCCCTCCTCCGCAGCCTGCCCTGCCCTCCTGGGGTGCACCTGGGGCCCATCCCCACCCAGGGGTTACTTGCAGTTGGAAGGACGGAGCTCCCGGTGCCCCGGGCCCTGCCCCAACCCTACACCACCCCCACAACCCCCACCCCATGGGTCAAGGGCACCCTTCCCCACCTCTGCCCCCAGACCCACCACCAGCCCCATTGCCCTCACACACCTTTCACAGCCCCCACGCCCTGCAGGGTCAGCACAGCCAGCAGCGCCAGCAGGACACCCTGTCCTCCAGCCATCGCCTCTCCTGGCACCGGGCAGCGAGAGTGGGACCAGGCAAGGGACAGGCGTTGCTCTTGGGCTGGGGAACTGTGTGCTGAGGGCCCTGTGCCTGGGGGACAGGGCCCCCCCCAGGTGCTCAGCCAATAGGAGGGAGCCCTGGTGCTGATTCAGCTGTTCCCAGGCAGAGCAGCAGCACAGAGCACCCTGCAGAGCAGACAGACAGATGGATGCCCAGACAGGGTCCCGTGGGGTGCATTGTTGAACCTGGGCCACGCACAGCCCTGGAGAGGGCTCTGGGGAGAGTGGAGGTGGCGGCCACTGAGGCCGGGGAGCCCCAGCGCTGGCATGGGCCGGCAGCCTCCTCCCTGGGGTCACTGCTCCAGCGTGGGACAAGTGTCAGAGGGAGCCCTGTGGGGCCCGGTTCTGCCTGGTGACGGGTGATGCTGCCCAGCCTCGCCGCTCACTGGTCCTCTCTGGGCCTCCCAGTCCCAGCACTGGGCAGGACCGGGGTGATACCTCGGTCTGGCAGAGTCCGGCTTGCTTGGGGGTCCCAGCACCTTTCTAGCCTCTGCTGTGAGCAGCGATGGAGACTGGTTGTGTCCTGGGAGCTGGGGCCATGCTGGTGGCACTGGTGGTGCTGGGAGCCCAGCCGGCTCACGGCAGGGAGACCTCAGGTGAGCTCAGACCCACGGCACGGGGAGGGTGTTGGTGGGGTTGGATCCCACACGTGTCCTGGGAGGTGCTGGGTGGCGGTGGGGGAGGACCCCCACCGCCCCTGGGACCACCCTGCAGGTGTGTGAAGGCTGTCCCCACCGAACCCTTTGTCTTGCCATCTGTCCTCTGCAGGGCCAGGGAGCAGTGGGCTCCAGGTGAGACCCAGTTCCCAGTTTGGGGGAGATGCCCCCCCCCATCTTGCTGAACCCCAGGAACAGCCTCTTGGCTCCCTTCCCTTGGGCTCCATCCCTGCATCCACTCCTTCTCATGTCCCCTCCAGCCCCCCACTTTCTGGGTGACAGTCTCCCCTACCCCCTGCCTCCCCTCAGGTCCTTTCCCAGTCCCCAGCCTGAGAAACGGAGTCCTCACGGGGTCAGGATCACACCACCAGTCCTATTGCAGCGGTGTGGCTGGGGGGGTGGCTGGGAGGAGAGTGGTGACGGGGAGGGGGCTCCACGGTGCCTCCCTGCCCTCCCCTCCCCTGCCTGGGGTGCTGAGAGCACCTGGGGAGGGGGAGGCGGCCACCCTGACCTGCCTCCCTGCACAAACAGGGGTTTTCCAGGAGTTGTTTGAGGCTGAGTGTCAGTACACCAACGGCACCGAGCGGGTGAGGCTTCTGGAAAGGTACATCTACAACCGGCAGCAGTTTGTGCACTTCGACAGCGATGTGGGGTACCATGTGGCCGACAGCCCCCTGGGCGAGCCTGATGCCAAGTACTGGAACAGCCAGCCGGAGCTACTGGAGCAGAGACGGGCTGCTGTGGACACGTTCTGCCGGCACAACTACGGGGTGGTGACCCCTTTCACCGTGGACAGGAGAGGTGAGTGCGTGGCAGAACATCTCTGTGGGGGAAGGGGCTGGCAGGAGGGGAGAGCGTGTCCGTGCAGGGCTCGGGCACAGCCCCGGCGCCCTTCCAACGAGGACGCGAGTCCCTTGCGGCCTCCCTGGGCGTGTCCTGCGTGGGGCCCCCGGGGACGGCCCTGGGTGGTCCCTGGGCTCTCCCAGCCCCTTCCCAGCTCTCTCTCCCTTTCCCCCAGTTCAGCCCAAGGTGAGGGTCTCCCCTGTGCAGTCGAGCTCGCTGCCCCAGACCGACCGGCTGGTTTGCTACGTGACGGGGTTCTACCCTGCGGAAATTGAGGTGAAGTGGTTCAAGAACGGGCAGGAGGAGACGGAGCGCGTGGTGTCCACGGATGTGATCCAGAACGGAGACTGGACCTACCAGGTGCTGGTGATGCTGGAAACAACCCCGCAGCGTGGGGAGACCTACATGTGCCAGGTGGAGCACGTCAGCCTGCAGCACCCCGTCACCCAGCACTGGGGTAAGGTCCTGTCCGGTCCGGCACCCTGGGGCGGGTGCCCAAGGCCCTGGTCCAGGTGGGGAGGGGGACGGGGACCCCCCCCAGCCCTGACCCCCTGCTCTTGTCCCCGCAGAGGTGCAGTCGGACGCTGCCAGGAGCAAGATGCTCACGGGGGTGGGAGGCTTTGTGCTGGGGCTCATCTTCCTGGCACTGGGGCTCTTCCTCTACATGCGCAAGAAGGTGAGTTGGTCAGGACAGTGGGTCCGTGGGGTTTGGGGTGTCCTGCGCGTGGAGCAGGGGCTGCGGTTCTGCCCCATGGGAGCTGCCCCTGCTCCGACGCTGACCTTGTCTCTCCGTGTTTCAGGGCGCCCCGTTCCCCAGGCTGCAGGTAACGTTTCTCACCCCCCACCCTGCTCCACCCTCCCCGTCTGGGCTTGTCCCCACCTGCTCCCAGGGGCAGCGCGTCCGTATGGAGCGTGTCCCCTGATAGCGCCGGGACAGAGCCCTGGGAACACGCTGCCCCCTATGCTGGTGGTCACCTCCTCTTGTCTCCCCACAGGGCTCCTGAGCGAACTCCTGCCCCTGCGGATCTGCTCCGCCGCTGACCGTCCTCTGCCCCCACAGCGTCCCCTCTGCCTCGCCCTGCCCCATCCCCGAGCCCCACATCCCCGCACTGATCCCCGGGGTCACCCCCTCCCTCCCGCCCCAGCTCAGCTTTGCTGTCGCTGCTCTGCAGCCCCGGCGTCCCCAGGGCCCTGCGACGGTGGCCCTCGGCTGCCCCGGCTCTGCCAAATAAAGTGTCCTGGTACCCTCCGGCCCTGGTTGGTTGGGGACAGCGGGGCAGGGGTGGGTCACTCCCTTTCCCCGTGGCTGTGGGTCCCTGACAGGGCTCTGAGTCTGCAGTGGGGACCAGACATGCTTGGTGGCCTGGAGCTGCCGACTGGGGTGGGGGGGACACTGTGAAAGGAGGGCCAACACCCCATCCAGTGGGAGGATGGAGTGGGGGGTGTGGGTGGCAAAGCCTCCAGCTGCCTCCAGGATGGATCAGGGATGGGGACGAGGGGTCATGGCTCCCCTCACCTGCTCCGATCGGTGGCTCCGTGTCCCCCTCCCGGTGCCTGACTCCGCTGTGGTGGGCGGGGTGCAGGGCCCTGAGGTGGGGCACCCCGTCGCTGCTCCCGTCCCTCCTGCAGTGCCCCCTGACGGGACGTTGCCCTGCACCCCAACGCGGCACCCACCACACCCCGCAAGGACCCAGGCGTCCTGCCCCTCCCCTCCGCTGCCGCTGCTCCCTCCCAAACCCCTCCCACAGCCCCGCCAGCCCCACGGGGGCCCCCCCAATTCACCTTGTTCCCCACTACACTGTCTCACCAGGGCGAGCAGAGTGCAGATGAACCGGTGACAGACAGATTCAGTGGTGCCAAGCTGTCCCCAACCACCTTTACTGCCGCTCGGAAACACCCCAGAGCCCGGGAAGTCAGTGGGGTGTCCATGGGGCACGGCAAGGGGGCACCGGTGGGGTGGAGCGGGGCTGGGGGGTTCGGGGCAGGGATGTGCGGTGCAGGGCTGGGATGTGGGGCACGGGATGGGGCTTGTGCTTGGGTTGTAGGCACTGAGCTGGTTGGCAGTGGGGCACAGGGCTTGGCCGTGGGGAGGGAGTTGGACGTGGGGGCGAGGGCTGGTGGGGGGGCGCAGGGCTGCGAGGGCACCCTGGGCTCTGCCCCCTCACAAGGGGTCCCGCTGGTTGCGGGTGCTGTTCATCTTCATGGACTAGATGATGATGAGGATGGCGCCCACAATGATGCCGACGATGCCCACGGCCAGGCCCAGGGCGCACACCGGGGTCTGGGTGCTCTCGGAGGCGGGGAGGGGCACCTGGGGCTCTGCAGAGGGGTGAGGGTGGGTGAGGACGGGGCGCTGAGCCCCCATTGCCGCCTGCGAGGGGAGGGGACCCAGGTGTCCGGGCCCCGGCCCAGCCCCGCTCCTCACCCCAGCGCTTCAGGAGGGCTGTGATCCCTCGTGGGTAGAAAACGGTCCCAAGGACACCGTCCGTCACCTCCCGCCCGTTCCTCAGCCACGTGATGGAGATCACGGGCGGCCAGAACTCATCCACGTTACAGATCAGGACGTTGGGGTCCCCCAGCTCCACTCAGCGTTTGGGGAACACCGTCACCTCGGGTGGCACTGGGGACAATGGGGAGGAGGGAGGAGTTAGTGCTGCCCTAGAGCCTGGACTGGGCCAGGCCCCACGGTGCCCAGGGCTGGTTGGAAAAGGCCTCGTTGTGCCTCATTGTCCACCCAGGGAGACCCCCGCCCCCCAGCTTGGGGCTGTGCCCGGGGTCTCCACGTGCTCCAGGGGAGCAGAGCGCTGTGCACCCCGCTGCCGGCTGGGTCACAGGGTGTGGGAGCGACGGCCCTGGCAGAGTCCCCAGGGGTGAAGGCACTGGCCGTGCCGTGGCCGGGTTGTTACTGGTGGTTGCCTGTGAGCGGTTGGACCTTTCCCTCGAGACCGCCAAGTTCTCTTTGGGTACAGCCATGTTCTGCAGCGCTCCCTGTGCCTCGAAGGTGGCGAAGTTCCCGAACGGGGGCAGGTGCCAGACTGTCTCCTGCAGATCCACGTGGAAGAGCTCGTCAGCGTCGGACACCTCCTGGAACTCCCCGTCCTCCTGCTGCAACGGCTCGACCCGCTGCTGGAACTCAAGAGTGGCAGATCGTGTTCCCAACTGCCACGAGACGGGCAAGAGGGGCAGCAATGCCCACTGCCGTGGGGCTGCCCCACCGTGTTCACATTACCCTCCCGGGCTCCCACCAGGGACACCACAAGCGGTCAGGGAGGCACCGATGGGGACAAGAGCCCACCCTGAGCCTCTCCCCACCGCCGCAGGCTCATGGGGCTGGGAGACACGGAGCCCCTGTGGAAGGGAGCCCGCGGCCCCCCCCATCTCCAGCAGTGTCCTCTCCGGGACGGTTTGTCATCCTGAGGCTGGGGCCAGTGCCGGTCTAGGCAGGCTGTGGGCCCCTGGCCTGCTCCCAGACACGCTGTGGGGTGGGGTGGGAGGTCCCAGGGCCCCGGGGGGCGTCAGCGCGCTCCTGCCCCAGACCTCAACATCCCCTCCGGCCACACCACCGGAGCTCTTGCAGAGTGACACTCCTCATCGCTGGCTGCTGCAGGGACCTGACCCACAGAGCCAAGGCACTGGGTGGGTGGGAGGGGGGCGCGGGGAGACCTGGGGAGGGGTCCCCCCCCTTCCTTCAGCCTGCCCTCCTGGGGTGTGCCTGCGGCCCCTCCCCACACAGGGCTTGTCCATGGCCAGGGAGGGACGGAGCTCCCCATGTCCCGGGCAGTGCCCCATCCTGCCCTGCTACCAGTCACCAGGGGTCCAGGGCACCCCACGCCCCACCTCTGCCCCCAGACCCATCACCCCACGGCCCCAGCGCCCTGACGCACCATTCACGGCCCCCGCGCCCTGTAAGGTCAGCGCAGCCGGCAGCGCCAGCGGGACGCCTGGTCCTCCGGCCATCGCCTCTCCCGGCACCCGGCAGTGAGAGCGGGCGAGGGACAGGCGTTGCTCTTGGGCTGGGGAACTGTGTGCTGGGGACCCTGTGCCGATGCACAGCCTCTAGGAGAGCGCCCCGACACTGCCTCAGCTGTTCCCAGGCAGAGCAGCGGCACAGAGCACCCTGCAGCGCAAACAGACGGACGGACGCCCAGACAGGGCCCCACTACCAGGCCACGGTTTGTGGGGCCCCACATCAGGCTTCTCCTCGGGGCCCGGCTCCCCCCAGTCTCTGTGAGCGCTGGGGTCACTCTCCCATTCCTACCGGCATGGGCCGGATCCTGTTCCCTGCCCCGGGGTGCAGCAGGGCCCAGCCGCAGCCGGGGGACAAGTGTCAGAGGGAGCTCAGTGGGGCCCGGATCCGCCTGGTGACGGGTGATGCTGCCCAGCCCCACCACTCACTGGTCCTCCCAGTCCCGGCACTGGGCAGGACTGGGGTGATACCCGGATCTGGCAGAGTGTGGCTCGCTCGGGGGTCCCAGCACCTGTGAGCAGCGATGGAGACTGGTCGTGTCCTGGGAGCTGGGGCCATGCTGGTGGCACTGGGAGCCCAGTCGACTCCCGGCAGGGAGACCTCAGGTGAGCTCGGCCCCACGGCATGGGGAGGTGCTGGGAGAGGGCTTAGACCCTAAACAAGAGATTGGGGTGGAGCCGGGTGCCAGAGGATGCTGTGAAGGGAGGAGATGAGTGGAAAAGCGGGAGCAGGAAGGTGTGGGGTGGCCCCACGGCATCCTCCCCACCTGCCCCAGCCCTTGGGCACTGGTGCAGCTCCCCGGGGCCCTGGGAGCCGCTGGGGACAGGGGGTCACGGCAGGAGCCCTGACCTCCCCGCGGCTGCACGAGCAGGGTATTTCCAGCACCAGCTTAAGGGCCAACCTTACTTCACCAGCGACACCGAGCGGGTGAGGCTCGTGGTGAGGCACATCTACAACCGGCAGCAGTTCGCGTGCTTCGACAGCGATGCGGGGCACTACGCGCTACGCGGCCGACAGCCCCCTGGGCGTGTTTGCCACCAAGTACTGGAACAGCCAGCCGGAGCTACTGGAGCAGTGTCAGGATGAGGTGGACACGTTCTGCCGGCACAACTACGGCGTGGTGACCCCTTTTGCCGTGGACAGGAGAGGTGAGTGCGTGGCAGAACGGGCTGGCAGGAGGGGAGAGCGTGTCCGTGCAGGGCTTGGGCACAGCCCCGGCGCCCTTCCAACGAGGACGCGAGTCCCTTGCGGCCTCCCTGGGCGCGTCCTGCGTGGGGCCCCCGGGGATGGCCCTGGGTGGCCCCTGGGCTCTCCCAGCCCCTTCCCAGCCCTCTCTCCCTTTCCCCCAGTTCAGCCTAAGGTGAGGGTCTCCCCCGTGCAGTCGAGCTCGCTGCCCCAGACCGACCGGCTGGTTTGCTCCGTGACGGGGTTCTACCCTGCGGAAATGGAGGTGAAGTGGTTCAAGAACGGGCAGGAGGAGACGGAGCGCGTGGTGTCCACGGACGTGATCCAGAACGGAGACTGGACCTACCAGGTGCTGGTGACGCTGGAAACAACCCCGCAGCGTGGGGAGACCTACATGTGCCAGGTGGAGCACGTCAGCCTGCAGCACCCCGTCACCCAGCACTGGGGTAAGGTCCGGTCCGGCACCCTGGGGCGGGTGCCCAAGGCCCTGGTCCAGGTGGGGAGGGGGACGGGGACCCCCCCCAGCCCTGACCCCCTGCTCTTGTCCCCGCAGAGGTGCAGTCGGACGCTGCCAGGAGCAAGATGCTCACGGGGGTGGGAAGCTTCGTGCTGGGGCTCTTCCTCTACAGGGGCAAGCAGGGGAGCTGTGGGGGCCATGGGGGGGTGTCCCCAAAAAGTGGGGCGGGGGGACACTTTGACACTCACTTTGGCACTGTTTCAGAGCACCCCCATCCCCAGGTAACATTTCTCACCCCCCACCCCAAGCCCCCCCAGCCCCACACCGGCCGCCTATTTCTCCCCCTTTCCCCCCGCAGGGCTCCTAAAATAACTCCGGACCCCCCCAGATCCGCTCCGTCACCCCTCCGTGTCCCCCCCGCAGCAGGGCAGGCCCCCCCCTCAACTCCAATAATATTTTCTTTATTTACATGTTAAAGAATCGAAAGGTTTGAAACGTACAGTAAGATGAAAACACGGCTCTAAGGAAGGGGGGGGAGGGGGGAGCTGGGGGGGGTGGGGGGGGTGGGGCAGGGAAAACAAACCCCAAAATAAAACGAGTAGAAAAAAAAAAAAAATTATACAGTCAACGTAAAAAACAACCAAAACCAGGCGGCCCCCCCCCTCCCCCGCGCGGGAACATGCTGCCCTGACCGGCTGCGGGGGGGGGGGAATGGGGTGGGGGGGACACGGTGGGGGAGGGGGGGGTATGTACAAGGCGCGTCCCGGGGCCCCCCCCCAGCACGAGGCGGCGCAAATAAATTAAAAATCCTCCGGCGGCGAGGGGTGGGGGGAGGGGGGGAAGGTCCCCCCCCCACCCCCCAGGGCAAACCCAAACGCGGGACTCAACCCCCTTCCCCTCCCCCCCCGGGGCTTTTTTTTTCTCTTTCTAAAAGCTTTTTTAATTTTTTTTTTCTCCTTTTTTTCTTTTTTTTTTTTTTTGATAAAAACCCCAAACTTTCCCCCCCCTTTGGAAAAAATCCCACAAATCAGAAAAAAAACCAAAAAAAACCCCCAAAAAACCCCTAAAACAACAACCAGTAAAACCTGCTGGGGGGGGAGGGGGGGGGGAAGGGGTGGGGGAGGGGAGGGGACTCCCCCCCCCGCCCCGCGACGCCTCCGGCCTGTAAACACTGGGGTGTCTGTCGCCGTCGTCCCGTGCCCCCCCCAAGAGTCCGTGGGGCCCGTGGCTCAAATTGTGGGGGGACACACACACAGTCCCCCGCAGCCCCCCCACCCCATCCTGGGGTGTGTGGGGTGGGGGGGTGATGGGGGGCAGAGGGTGGGGGGTGTGGGGGGGGGGGGGCTCTGCCTGGCGGGTGGAGCCCCTCAGCGCGGTTCAACCTGGGGTCCGGTCCCGCAGAGCCTCTTCCGAACCTGGCCGCGGCTCCACGCCAGCCGGCGAACGAGGGAGCGCGCCGTGGGGCAAGCGCCGTGGGGCTCCCCCCCCTCCTTCCCCTGCCCCATCCCACCACCCCTTTTTCCCCCCCTAACCCGAATCCGAGTCGCTGGTATCCGAGGAAGAGGAACTGGAACTGGAACTACTGGAATCCGAACTGGAACTGGAGGCGCTGAGGCGGGATACGGCCACTTGCTGAGCCGATTCCGGTTTCTCGCTGGCTGCAGGAGGTAAAAATAAAAAAGACGCGAGGGTTCAGGCGCGGCGGAGGGTGGAGAGCGCGGCGAACGCCGCGTCATCCGGCACTCACCCTTTTTCGGGGGCTTTTTGGCGGAGTTGAGCTGGCCGCTGACGTCCTGCAGCCGTTTCTCCAGCTCCCGCTTCTTTTCCAGCGCCAGCTCCTCTTTCGTTTTCCCCACCGGCTTCTTCAGGGCTGGCGGGGAGAAGGGGGAGGCTGGGTTGAGGTTTGGCTCTCCCCTCTGCCCTGCCCCATAACCACCCCGCCCCATAATCGCCCCCCAACAACCCTCCCGGCGAAGCTTACTTTCGCTGTAGGGCTTACGGGGCTTCTTCCGCAGACAGGAGAGGACGTAACGCTCCAGCTCCCGCAGCGTGGAGGGTTTGAGGGTCTCGAAATCGATCTCGATCTCCTCGGGGTTGGAGTCGCGCAGGGAGGGCTCCCGCGACTGGATGATGTGAACCACCCGGCCCAGTTTTTCCCCCGGCAGCTTGTTGATGTCCAAACTGAGCTGACGTTTCTCGTCGTAAGTCATGGGTTTGCTTTCCTCCTCCTCCTCCGAATCGTAAAGCGCCGGCGGCGGCGGCAAGGCCGCTTTCGCCGCCTTCTTCGAGTTCCTACCGGGAAAGACGCCGCGGCGGTGTCAGCCGCAAAAATCCACCCCCCCTGCCCCAAAACCCACCCTCTCCCCCTTCCCCGGGGCTGGCGGCGCTCAGACGGGGTTTGGCTTGTTCCGATCGGTTCCTCGCCACGGTCGTTCCGCCGGGGAAAGAGTCATCACAGCCGCTGCCTGCGCCCCCAACACCCCGCCGGGCACCCGCACTCACTTGGAGCTGCCGCCGCTCCCGCCGCCGCCGCCGCTCCCGCCGGCTTTCTTGGCTTTACGGAGCTGGGCCTGGCGCGCCCGGGCCTCCTCGTCGCCTCCCCGAGCTTTGTGCTTCTCCGATTTCTTCTTTTTTTTCTTTTCCCGCTTCTTTTTGGGTTTGGAAACGGGGCCCTGTGAGAGGGCAGCCAGCTGCTCGTGCACGGCCCGCAGCTGTGGGGGGAGACAGGGGGTGAGGCGGGCGTGGGGAGCGGGCCCGGGAGGTGGCACGGACCCTTCTCCGGCCCTCACCTGCTCCTGCAGCTCGGCCAGGCGGTTGGCGCGTTCCTCCTCCGAGTCGGAGCTCTCCTCGCTCTCCGACGAGCTCTCGCTGCTGCTCTCGTCCTCGTCGTCGTCTTCGTCGTCCTCATCGTCCTCATCCTCGTCGCTGGAGGATTCCTCGGAGGAGGATTTGGAGAGGGCGCCGGTAAGCGGGGCCGACACCGAGGGCGGGCTGGCGTCCTGCGGCTCGTCCGGCATCTTGGCGTAGCTGAACTCGAAGACGTCCTGCGAGGGGAGCGGAGTCAGTGCGGCGGCGGCGGCTCTCGGGGTGCGGCGGCTCTCGGGGTGCGGGACACCCTCCCACCCCGCTCACCTGCAGCTTGCGGGCCATGGCCACCACGTCGTGATCGGGCGGGTTGTACTTGTAGCAGTTGGAGAACATTAACCGGACGTCGGCGGCAAATTCCTGGGCGTCGTGGTAGTCCCGGTTCTCCATCTTCCGCTGCGGGGAGAGGAAACGGTGAGCAGGAGCCCCCGTGGGGGACAGGAAAGCCACAATCCCTCCCAAAAAAAGGCTCCTTCACCCCCTTCTTCCCCAGCCCCACCTTGATGGTGCTGAGGTCCATGGGGTGCTTGATGATCTCGTGGTAATCGTGCAGCCCCAGGGCCGAGGCGTCGACGGGCTTGTAGAAGGGCCAGGCGTAGGCCGCGTGCTTCTTGGAGAGCAGTTCCTTGAGGATCCCGTTGCAGTACTTGAGCTGCTCCGACAGTTTGCCTTTCTTGGATGTCTGGTGCTGCTGCGAATCCGGCAAGTCCTTTTTGGGGGGCTTGATGGGGCGACCGCTCTCCCGGCGGGCGGGGATTTTGGCCGCCTTGGCCTCCAGCAGCGTGGCGGAGGGCGAGGACTCCCCGCTGGTGGCGATGATGGCCGTGGTGGTGGGGGTGGTGGTGTCCGCTTTCCGCTTCACGCCCTTCTTCTAGCAAAAGGGAGAACCACCACGCGGTCAGGTTGTGGGGCAGGGGCTGAGCCCCACGGAACCTGCCCCACGGCCAGGGCCTGCCCCGAAGTCGGCCCTCCTCCTACCTTGGCCACGGGCTGGGTGGGAGCGGGCGCAGCCAGGACGGCCGGGGCGGCGGAGTGCAGCGACTTGAGGAGCGGAGCGGAGATCACGGATGGGTGGGGAATGTTGACTATGGTGGTGGGGATGTCGGGGCTCGGGGTGTAGACCGCGGTGTGGGACACCGAGGAGACAGCCGGCACTTGCTGAGCAGCCGTGAGTCCCGCCAGGAGCGCTGGGCCGAGACAAGAAGCGCCCCCCACCCACGCCGTTAGCGCTGCTGCCGCCTCGGGGAACCCCCACCCAACCCCGCCAGCCCCCCACCCGAACAGCCGTCCCGCCCCGCGTGGCGTGACCGTACCCGCTGCCCGGGACGCTCCCTTCTTATGGCTGTTCTTGGCCACCGGCACCACGATCTCCTGCTCTTCCGGTGGCATCTGGGCCACCTTCTGCAGGAAGATCTTCTCCAGGGTTTGGGCCATCAGCACTATGTCATCCGTGGGCTGCGGGGAGAACCGGAAGCAGCGTCACAGCCCGCCGGGAAGGTGCCGCGGGACTCGCCGGCGGCGTGGGGCAGCGCCGGCGCGGTTCTCACCTTGTTGTAGATGTAGCAGTTGGTGAACATGGTGTTGAAGTCCTGCATGCACTCCGCCGCCCCCCAGTAGTAGTTGTTCTCCAAGCGTCGCTTGATTGTCCCCATATCCATGGGCTGCTTGATGATCTTGTGGTAATCCTGCCGGTAAAGACGACGGAACCGACGGTCAGGGGCGCAACCGGTGACGGCGCCGCGTCCCCCGCGCCCAGCCTCCCACCGGCGCAAAGGCACCCGCTCACACACCAGCTCTCACTCGTCGCCCAAGCGCAGGCAGGGGGTGGGGTTCAAGAAACGTCTCCGGACCCGGTCCCCACCCCGAGAGTGCCACCGTCCCCTCTGCCCACGGGGGCGAGAGGGTCCCTAGGTGCCTGGGGCGCAGCCAGCTCTGCCGGGGAGGGGTGGGGGAGCCTACGCTATGGGGCGGGGGGGGACACACGGCCGGCCCGGACCCCGGCATCCGGAGGGCGCGCGCGTCCCGCACGAGAGGTGGGACGGGACTCGGGGAAGCTAACGCTAAATTTAAGAGCAAAACCTAGGTGGAAAAATTACCTCCGGGCTTTAACTCCTTGGGCGCCACAGATGCACGGGGGGGCTGGCGTTTAATATTGGGGTCACAGGATGTCTTCTACAAATTCATGGATGGGAATCTGCAAAACGCATTCAGGGCACAAGAGATTAGGCGGGGAAGCGTCCGGGTTACCTCTAGAGCGGCTGCGTCACCTCATCCATACCTTTGGAGGGGACATGGGGGACAAAAGGGGGGGGTGGCAGCTGCTCTGAGGACGGCCCCAGGACCAGCCCGGACGCCTACGAGGGGCTCGGGGTGTGGGGGGGTGACCGGTACGGGTTACACCCCCGGGAAAGGACGGCACAGCCCAGGCACCTGCGGCTGCATCTCTGTGGCGGAGCCCCCGGGAGGGGGACGGCGCCGGCCCTGGCACTCTCAGGCTGGGGAGTTGGGGGGGGACGACACACAACACACACCCCACATCCGGGGTCCGGCAGCGCAGAATTTAGCGATACGTCTGCCTAAAACCCCCTGCCTGCACGCATCGGCGTGGCGGTGGCGGCGAGGGCCGGGAAGGGAAGCGAGGGGCTGGGGGGACACACACACACAGGCACACTCGCGCACGTCCCGGGCGCCCTAACTTCTCCCGCACCCGCCCGCAGGGCTGGTTACCGGCAGGCCCAGCTTGACGGCGTCGACGGGTTGGCGAAAGGGCCAAGCAAATTGATGTTTCCAGAGAGCCTTCATCACCACTTTGTGCAGATACTGCAGCTGGTTGGTGACCCGACCCGGTTTCTTGGGGTTGGAAACCTCCGGCGGAGGTGGGTTCACCTGGGGGGATTGCAGGGCCGGCACCGACGCCATGGTGGGGCTCTCGAAGCCCTCGTAGAGGAGCGAGGGTTTGCGGATCCGCTTGCCGGGGGTCGACTCCGTCGCCAGGCCCATGAGCCCGGCATTGCCCTCCCCCAGGATCCTGAAAGGGGAGCAGAGACAGGGTTAGCGGGGCAGCTCCGCGTCGGGGTGCCGCACCACCGCCTTGGCCAAAAACAACAAAAAAAAAAACCCCGGGGCTAGGCCGCAGGGTTCCCAGGAGAAACCCCCGGAAGGAGCCGACCGCTTCTGAAGCCGCAATTAAGGGCGGAAACGTCGCCGCGCTCGGCTGCGGCGCGGCATAGGGAAGCGACGCCATTCTCCGGGGACGCGGCTGAGCTCCCCTCGCGCGTCTCCCAGGAGGAATTTGGCCGTGAACTCCGGCTGCGCCCGTTAATTGCTGCCAGGCGGGTGTCCGGTTCCCCGGCGGTGCCGGGAGAGCCGTCTGCGCCGGCGCGAGAGGTTGGCACGGGTCCAGGCTCGCCCTCGAACAAAGAGCCGGCGCGCGGGGCCGCGCGCGGAGGTGACGGTGACGGTGCGGCGACGGTGCCGCTGCGCGTCGAGGCGATGGTGACGCTACCGGTGTCACCCGCTCTCCAAGGCCACGGCCGGGAACTCCGGAGGGGTTTGAGGATATGGCAAAGCCCCACGGCGCGGTTGTACCGTTACGTCAACGCCGAGGCCAAGATCGTGGGGGGCTCAACGCTGTCCTGGGCCCACAAGGACCCGACACGATCCGTGGGGACGGGCCAGGACCCACAGCCCCAGGGAGGCGGCGCGGCCGTGACCGCGCCACGCTCGCAACCGACCCTTGCGCTGATTTAAGGGCAAAAATCGGCGTTTTATGGCAACGCCTGGTGTTTTATGTCAACAACCGCTAGCCGAGAAGTGGTGCGAGGGCAGGGAAATATCCACAGGGAAGGGAAGACTTGTCGCAAGGCAAACCAGAAACCGCCACGGCGGCACCGGGGACCCCCGGGACACCGACCTGAAGGCTCGGGAGGTTTCCAGAGCGCGCGGGCAGAGGCTAAAACCAACTCCTGCTCCTTCTCCAGGCAGCTCCTGCCCAAACCCCTGCACCTCTCACGCACCTAAACCCCCTCCTCGCCCTGAGCTGACCCACGGGTGACTGTCACCCACGGGCCTGTGTGACTGCCACCCACAGGCCCCCCGTGACTGTCACCCAGCACCCGCCAGCCTCGCCTGGCTGTCAGCGCTTGGCCCAGCGGGACCTTTCCCCAGGGCCCAAGGGCACGGCTCGGGTGCCAAGGACGGCGCTGGGAGCGGGACGTGGTGACCCACCCGTGACAGGGGTGCGGGGTGGGGCAGGGCGAGACCCCCAGCCCCACATGCGCGGGGTGGGAAGCGGCTGCTCCCACCGCCCATCCCAAATCACCGGGGAAAAGACGGAGCCTGACCCCACGGCAGCGGGTAACACCAACTTCCCCCCTCCCCGCCCCACGGTGCGTGTCACCACCGCAAACCCACGCGTGACACCACCAACCCCCCCCAGCCCCACGGCGCCGGTACCTACTTGCTCTGGGGATTCACATTCTGCAACATGCCGGCGGCTGCGTGCGTGGCCCGCGGTCCCGGCCGTCCTCCTCCTTCTTCTCCTCCTCCTCCTCCTCCTCCCGCCGCCGCCGTCTCCTCCGACGACCCCCCCACTTTGCCCGGCGAACGGTTCGGCGGTACCGGCCCGGTGGGGCCCCCCCCCGTCAGCGCATCACCGTGTAACGGGGAGGGGGGACGAGCCAGACGCCCCCTCCCCTCCCCCGGGCAGGGCGCGGCCGGGCGGGGCGGGCCTCAGGCGGCGGCGGCGGCTCCTCCGGCCGGGCGCGGCGGCGAGCGGCGGCGGAGCGGGACCATCCACCGGCCTTCACATGAACGGGCGCGGAGAAAATGGCGGCGGGGAGTTGGAGGGCTGGGGGGGGGGTGGGGGTGGGAAGCGGGGGGGGGGGGGGGTGTCCCCCTCTTCGGAGCCCCCACCGGGTCCCAAATCCTGCGCGATCCGGTCAATACAGGCCTCGGCGCGTCGCTAGGAGCCGCTTGCGTCCGCGGAGGCCTGGGATGAGGCGGGCCGCGGCGGTCCGGGAGGCGGATGACAGCGGATTGCACCGGGGATCACCGGCCGGGCTCCATCTTGGCTCCCTGAGGGGAGGAGGGCGGGAGCGGGGCGGGGGGGAGGAGGGCCCCCTCACCGCTGGCCGCAGGCAGGGGTCGCTACGGAGGCCGGGGAGGGTCCGGCGAGCCCTCCGGGAGCGCGGAGGCGGGGGCTGGGCCGCCCGGCGGAGGATGGATCCGGTTTGGGGCCGCCCCCCGCGCGCACCGGGCCCGACCCGCTCCGTCCTTCGTCCCAGCGAAATGGCGCCTCTCGGCCTGCCCCCGGCCGCCCTTATATAGACACCAGCCGGCCTCTCATTGGGCGGCGGCGGCGCTTACATCACCCACCCGCCCCCCCCCGCCCCGCCGCGGCCTCATTGGGCGGAGGCACTGGCGGCGCGCCTCTCCCATTGGCCGCGCGCCGCGCCACTCACCCCCACCGCCCCCCCCCTCCCCTCCCGCCCTTCCGCCCGGCGCCTCACCCGACGGAGCCGGCGGCGTCAGCGCCCATTGGCCAGCGCTGCCATTCGTTGCGAGGCGATTGGCCGGCGGGTCATGTGGGGGGCGGGACCGGCGGGCGGAACCGGCCGTTGGCGGTTGTTGTCGCGCTCCCCGCGGCGCGGACAGGGGGAAGACGGAGCCGCCCGGCGCCATCTTGGGCGGCCGCAGCAGCCGCCACCGGACAATGAACCCGGCGCTCCCGGGCGGCCCCGCCGCCTCCCCGCCACCCCCGGCGGCGCCGGGCCCCGGGGGGGGACCCCCCCGCCCGCCCTCACCCCCCTCGCGGGGGTCCCACGGGCCTCAGGGCCCGGTAACACACCGCGCCGCGCCTCGCTCCCCCCCCCCCCGGCCGCCGCCGCTCCCCACGGGGCGCCCCGGGCCCCCCCTCACGACACGGCGGAGGCGCCGACCCCCCCGGACACACCGCCAGCCGCGGGTGGGAGCGGATGGGCGGCTGCGCACCGCTCCCACGCACCGCAGCGGGGCCCTACGGCGGCTCCGGGACCCCCGCGCCGACCGTTGAGGGGGTGCGGGGGGGGTTCTCCCCCCTCGACCACACCCGCGGTCGCCCCACGGGGACACACCAACCCCCTTCGCCCCCCCACTTGGGGGGGGGGGGGTTCGCCGCCCTCCCGCTCCCTCCCCACGTTTCCACGGGCCCGCAGGACACGGGTGGGTCCCCCGCCACGCCGGGACACGGCACTCGGGGCTCTGCCCGCCGCCGCCCCCGCGCGAAGCCCCCAACATGGCGCTTCTCGCCCCCCAAACCGCCGCGCACAAAGCCGCCCCGCCCCACCTGTCCGTCACCGCCGTCCTCGCCTCCCTATTGGCCCGCCGCGCTGCTGAGGGGGGCGGGATGACGCTTGACTGACAGCGCGCCACCACCACGTGACCTCCCCTCACCCCACCCCGCTCCTCTATATGGGGGGGGGGGGGAAGGGCGAGGTCCCCCCCCCCACACCCCGTCACTCACCTGAGCCGCCCCTACGCGGGGCCGCGACCCCCGTCCCCGGTCCCGCTTCATCCGCCCCCTCTCCGCGCCCCCGCCCGCCCCCAAAAACCCCCGTTTTGGGGGCAAAAAAGATTAAAAAAACCCCCATCCCGGGGCAGAAAAGGGAGCCACGCGCTACGTCACCCGCGCCCCGATTGGCTCCCCGCCGTCACGTGCCCCCCCCCCCCCCCCCGCGGCTCCCACGGTCCCATTCATCCCCCCCCCCCGCCAGGCGGCGCCCGCGCGGCTCCGCGGGGTCCTAGTGCCGCCCCCGCGGGAGGGAAAGGGTGGGGGGGCGCATGCGCGCTGCGGGGCTGCTGCAGCGGTGCGGCGGGTGCGCTGCGGGGGGGGGGGGGGTGCACCCACGGGGGGGGGTGTGGGTGCACCCACGGGGGTCCGTGGGGGGGCAGTGGGTGGGCCCGCGGGGGTGCGGGGGGTTGGGAAATGGCACCCACGGGGGTCCGTGGCGTTGCGGGGGGGGGGGTGGGGCAGCGCTTGCATGCGGGGGGAGGGGTGGGGGGGGGTGAGGTGCGGGGGGGGGAGGGGAGGGGGCACCCAGGTGGGAGCCCCGCGGTTGTAGCAGCGCCCTGCACCCACTCGGGGGGAGGGGGGGTGCACTGGGTGCAGTGCATGAGGGGATGGGGTGCGATGGGTGTCACAATGGGCGCAGCGCACACGGGAATGGGGGTGCGATGGGTGCATGGCATGCAGGGATGGGGTGCGGGGTGTTGCACTGGGTGCAGTGCATGCAGGGATGGGGTGCAGGGTGTTGCACTGGGTGCAGTGCATGCAGGGATGGGGTGCAGGGTGTTGCACTGGGTGCAGTGCATGCAGCACTGGGGTGCAGGGTGTTGCACTGGGTGCAGCGCACAGAGGAATGGGGGTGCGATGGGTGCATGGCATGCAGTGATGCGGTGCACCAGGTGCATTTCTTGCAGTGATGGGGTGCGCGGTGTTGCACTGGGTGCAGCGCACAAGAATCGGGGTGCACTGGGTGCAACACATGCAGGGATGGGGTGCAGGGTGTTGCACAGGGTGCATTGCATGCGGAGATGGGGTGCAGGGTGTTGCACTGGGTGCAGTGCACAGGAATGGGGGTGCATGGCATGCAGGGATGGGGTGCACTGGGTGCATTGCACGCAGCGAAGGGGTGCACAGTGTTGCACCCAGCGCAGCACACACAGGAACGGGGGTGCACAGGGTGCAGTGCATGCAGAGGTGGGGTGCATGGTGCTACACTGGGTGCAGTGCACACAGGAACAGGGGGTGCACAGGGTGCATGGCATGCAGCGATGGGGTGCAGTGTTGCACTGGGTGCAGCACACACAGAAATGGGGGTGCGCTGGGTGCAGCACATGCAGCGATGGGGTGCACTGGGTGCATTGCATGCGGGGATGGGGTGCAGGGTGTTGCACTGGGTGCAGCACATGCAGAGATGGGGTGCAGGGTGTTACACTGGGTGCAGCACACAGAGGAATGGGGGTGCGATGGGTGCAGTGCATGCAGTGATGCGGTGCACCAGGTGCATTTCTCGCAGGGATGGGGTGCACAGTGTTGCACTGGGTGCAGCGCACAAGAATCGGGGTGCAGTGGGTGCAACACATGCAGGGATGGGGTGCTCTGGGTGTTGCACTGGGTGCAGTGCACAGGAATGGGGGTGCATGGCATGCAGGGATGGGGTGCACTGGGTGCATTGCACGCAGCGAAGGGGTGCACAGTGTTGCACCCAGCGCAGCACACACAGGAACAGGGGTGCACAGGGTGCAGTCCATGCAGAGGTGGTGTGCATGGTGTTGCACTGGGTGCAGTGCACACAGGAACAGGGGGTGCACAGGGTGCATGGCATGCAGCGATGGGGTGCAGTGTTGCACTGGGTGCAGCGCACACAGGAATGGGGGTGTGCTGGGTGCAGCACATGCAGCAATGGGGTGCAGGGTGTTGCACTGGGTGCAGTGCATGCGGAGATGGGGTGCAGGGTGTTGCACTGGGTGCAGCACACAGAGGAATGGGGGTGCGATGGGTGCAGTGCATGCAGTGATGCGGTGCACCAGGTGCATTTCTCGCAGCGATGGGGTGCACAGTGTTGCATTGGGTGCAGCGCACAAGAATCGGGGTGCACTGGGTGCAACACATGCAGGGATGGGGTGCACCAGGTGCATTGCTCGCAGCGATGGGGTGCATGGCGTTGCATTGGGTGCAGCGCACACAGCAATGGGGGTGCAGAGGGTGTAGCACATGCAGCGATGGGGTGCACTGGGTGCATTGCACGCAGTGATGGGGTGCACTGTGTTGCACTGGGTGCAGCGCACACAGAAATGGGGGTGCGCTGGGTGCAACACATGCAGCGATGGGGTGCAGAGTGTTGCAGGCGGTGCCTTGCATGCGGGGATGGGGTGCACGGTGTTGCAGAGGGCGCAGCGCACAGGAATGGGGGTGCACTGGGTGCAGTGCACGCAGGGATGGGGTGCACAGTGTTGCACTGGGTGCCTTGCATGCGGGGATGGGGTGCATGGCGTTGCATTGGGTGCAGCACACACAGGAATGGGGGTGCACTGGGTGCAGTGCATGCAGTGATGGGGTGCATGGCGTTGCACTGGGTGCAGCGCACACAGGAATTGGGGTGCACTGGGTGCAACACATGCAGCAATGGGGTCCACAGTGTTACACTGGGTGCGGAGCACACAGGAATAGGGGTGCAGAGGGTGCAACACATGCAGCGATGGGGTGCACCGGGTGCATTGCACACAGGAATGGGGGTTCACTGGGTGCACAGGGTGCAGTGCATGCAGTGATGGGGTGCACGGTGTTGCATTGGGGTCAGCGCACAGGAATGGGGGGTGCTGGGTGCAATGCATGCAGGGATGGTGTGCACGGTGTTGCACTGGATGCATTGCACGTGAGCATGGGGTGCAGGGTGTTGCACCAGGTGCAGCGCACACAGGAATGGGGGTGCACCGGGTGCAGCGGATGCATCCCTGGGGTTCACCAGGTGCATTGCTCGTAGTGATGGGGTGCAGGGTGTTGCACTGGGTGCAGCGCACAGGAATGGGGGTGCAGAGGGTGCAACACATGCAGTGATGGGGTGCACTGGGTGCGTTGCACGAAGCAATGAGGTGCACAGTGTTGGACTGTGCGCAGCGCACAGAAATGAGGGCGCAGAGGGTGCAGTGCATGCAGAGATGGGGTGCAGGGTGTTGCACTGGGTGCAGTGCATGCAGCACTGGGGTGCAGGGTGTTGCACTGGGTGCGTTGCACGTGGGGATGGGGTGCAGGGTGTTGCACAGGGTGCAGTGCATGCGGAGATGGGGTGCAGGGTGTTGCACTGGGTGCAGTGCATGCAGAGATGGGGTGCAGGGTGTTGCACTGGGTGCAGTGCATGCAGCACTGGGGTGCAGGGTGTTGCACTGGGTGCAGCACACAGAGGAATGGGGGTGCGATGGGTGCATGGCATGCAGCGATGCGGTGCACCAGGTGCATTGCTCGCAGCGATGGGGTGCGCGGTGTTGCACTGGGTGCAGTGCACACAGGGATGGGGTGCACGGTGTTGCACCCAGTGCAGCACACAGGAATTGGGGTGCACGGGGTGCATGGCATGCAGCGATGGGGTGCGCGGTGTTGCACTGGGTGAAGAGCACACAGCAGTGGGGGTGCAGAGGGTGCAACACATGCAGCGCTGGGGTGCACGGGGTGCATTGCAAGCAGTGGTGGGGTGCACAGTGTTGCGCTGTGCACAGCGCACAGAAATGGGGGTGCGCTGGGTGCAACAAATTCAGCGCTGGGGTGCAGTGTTGCACTGGGTGCGGAGCACGCAGCAATGGGCATGCAGAGGTGCAGCGCATGCAGCGATGGGACGCACTGGGTGCATTACACGCAGCGATGGGGTGCACGGTGTTGCACTGGGTGCAGCGCACAGGAATGGGGGCGCAGAGGGTGCAATACATGCAGCACTGGGGTGCACTGGGTGCATTGCACGCAGCGATGGGGTGCACGGGGTTGCGCCGGGCGCAGCACACAGGAATGGGGGTGCTGGGTGCAACACCTGCAGCGACGGGGTGCACCGGCTCTGCCGCACGCACCGGCGGGCCGCTGCACCCTATGCAGTGGGTGCAGCGGGGGGGTTGCGGCGCGGGGGGCGCACCCTCTGCCCGCACCGCCGGCCCCACGCCCACCCCTGTGCCCCCCGCACCACCCAGCACCCCCCGGCGCGGGGGACGGGGTGGGGGGTCCCCGAACTCACCGAAGCCACTTACTGCACCGCGGCGGCGTCACGCCAACGCGCGCCAGCAACCGCCGCGCCGTGAAGGCTCGGAGCTGCGAGTGGGGGTCCCTGGCGGGTGGGGTCCCATCGCCATGGCGTGGGTGGGGGACACGGGGGAGCACCCTGACCCGCACCCGGCCGCTCGGGTCCACTCTGTCACCGCACCCGGGCGCCACGCGAGGTTCCTCTCCCCAGCAACGGGTGACGGGAGGCAGCGGGGCCCGGCCATTGGCGCCAGGGTCAGGCCAAGGGTGCCGGCACCCGGTGGGTGCCGCCGGGTGCCGGAGCGATGGGTGCTACAGGCGGGAGCGGGGTGCTGGCGGCCGGGCTGCTCTGGGTGGCCCTGGTGGCCGCTGTCACCGAGGGTAGGAGGTCGCGGGGCGGTGGCACACGCGTGGGGTGGGGGGCACACGCGTGGCGGGGGGGCGGTGGGTGCAAGGGGGTGCGCGCTAGCGGAGAGCGTGTGCGTGTGCACGCAGAGCACGCGTGTCCTGGCAGTGAGTGTGTGTGTGCAAGGCGTGTGCCCACGCAGAGTGCACGTGTGCACGGGAGCGGGTGCGCACTTGCAGTGCCTGTGCAAGCACCATGTGTGCATATGCGTAATGAGGGTGTACGTGTGTGTGCAACCATCATGTGTGTGCACGTGCAATGCATGTGCACGCAGAGCACGCGTGTCCTTGCAGTTTGTGTGCACGCAGAGCGTGTGCCCAGGCAGAGTGTACGTGTGCACGGGAGCGTTTGTGCACTTGGAGTGCGTGTGCATGTGCAGCGTGTGCAAGCCCCGCCTGTGCAGACGTGCAATGAGCGTGCACGCATGCGTGCAAGCACCATGTGTGTGCACACAATGAGTGTGCACACAGAGCACGCGTGTCCTGGCAGTGTGTGTGCATGGAGAGCGTGTGCCCGTGCAGAGTGCGCCTGTGCATGGGAGCGTGTGCGCGCTTGCAGTGCGTGTGCAAGCGCCGTGTGTGCATACATGCAATGAGCGTGTACGTGCGTGTGCAAGCACCATGTGTGCGTACATGCAATGACCGTGGACACGTGTGCAAGCAGCGTGTGTGTGCATGTGCAATGCGTCTGCACAGAGTGTGTGTGTACATGCAGAGTGTGTCCTTGCATATCGTGTGCGCACACGCAATGCGTGCGCACGCAGAGCACGCGTGTCCTGGCAGTGAGTGTGTGTGTGCAAGGCGTGTGCCCACGCAGAGTGCACGTGTGCACGGGAGCGGGTGCGCACTTGCAGTGCGTATGCAAGTGCCGTGTGTGCGTACATGCAATGAGCGTGTACGTGTGTGTGCAAGCCCCGTGTGTGCGTACATGCAATGACCGTAGACATGTGTGCAAGCAGCGCGTGTGTGCACATGCAGAGCGTGTCATTGCATATCGTGTGTGCACACGCAATGCATGTGCACACACAGAGCACGCGTGTCCTGGCAGTGAGCATGTGTGTGCAAGGCGTGTGCCCGTGCAGAGTGCACGTGTGCACGGGAGCGGGTGCGCACTTGCAGTGCGTGTGCAAGCGCCGTGTGTGCGTACATGCAATGAGCGTGTACGTGCGTGTGCAAGCGCCATGTGTGCGTACATG
This sequence comes from Gavia stellata, assembly GCF_030936135.1. Classification (NCBI taxonomy): domain Eukaryota; kingdom Metazoa; phylum Chordata; class Aves; order Gaviiformes; family Gaviidae; genus Gavia; species Gavia stellata. The sequence goes on along the minus strand of NW_026776780.1, from coordinate 37,951 downwards.
CAATGACTGTGGACACGTGTGCAAGCAGCGTGTGTGTGCATGTGCAATGCGTCTGCACAGAGTGTGTGTGCACATGCAGAGTGTGTCCTTGCATATCGTGTGCGCACACGCAATGCGTGTGCACACACAGAGCACGCGTGTCCTGGCAGTGAGTGTGTGTGTGCAAGGCGTGTGCCCGTGCAGAGTGCACGTGTGCACGGGAGCGTGTGCGCACTTGCAGTGCCTGTGCAAGCACCATGTGTGCATATGCGTAATGAGGGTGTACGTGTGTGTGCAACCATCATGTGTGTGCACGTGCAATGCATGTGCACGCAGAGCACGCGTGTCCTTGCAGTTTGTGTGCACGCAGAGCGTGTGCCCAGGCAGAGTGTACGTGTGCACGGGAGCGTTTGTGCACTTGGAGTGCGTGTGCATGTGCAGCGTGTGCAAGCCCCGCCTGTGCAGACGTGCAATGAGCGTGCACGCATGCGTGCAAGCACCATGTGTGTGCACACAATGAGTGTGCACACAGAGCACGCGTGTCCTAGCAGTGTGTGTGCATGGAGAGCGTGTGCCCGTGCAGAGTGCGCCTGTACATGGGAGCGTGTGCGCGCTTGCAGTGCGTGTGCAAGCGCCGTGTGTGCATACATGCAATGAGCGTGTACGTGTGTGTGCAAGCGCCGTGTGTGCATACATGCAATGACCGTGGGCACGTGTGCAAGCAGCGTGTGTGTGCATGTGCAATGAGTGTGCACAGAGTGCGTGTGCACATACAGAGTGGGTCCTTGCGCATCGTGTGCGCAAACGCAATGCGTGCGCACGCAGAGCACGCGTGTCCTGGCAGTGAGTGTGTGCATGCAAGGCGTGTGATCACGCAGAGTGCACGTGTGCACGGGAGCGGGTGCGCACTTGCAGTGCGTGTGCAAGCCCCGTGTGTCCGTACATGCAATGACCGTGGACATGTGTGCAAGCAGCGTGTGTGTGCACATGCAGAGCGTGTCATTGCATATCGTGTGTGCACACGCAATGCATGTGCACACACAGAGCACGCGTGTCCTGGCAGTGAGCATGTGTGTGCAAGGCGTGTGCCCGTGCAGAGTGCACGTGTGCATGGGAGCGTGTGCGCACTTGCAGTGCCTGTGCAAGCACCATGTGTGCATATGCGTAATGAGGGTGTACGTGTGTGTGCAACCATCATGTGTGTGCACGTGCAATGCATGTGCACGCAGAGCACGCGTGTCCTTGCAGTTTGTGTGCACGCAGAGCGTGTGCCCAGGCAGAGTGTACGTGTGCACGGGAGCATTTGTGCACTTGGAGTGCGTGTGCATGTGCAGCGTGTGCAAGCCCCGCCTGTGCAGACGTGCAATGAGCGTGCACGCATGCGTGCAAGCACCATGTGTGTGCACACAATGAGTGTGCACACAGAGCACGCGTGTCCTGGCAGTGTGTGTGCATGGAGAGCGTGTGCCCGTGCAGAGTGTGCCTGTGCACGGGAGCGTGTGCGCGCTTGCAGTGCGTGTGCAAGCGCCGTGTGTGCGTACATGCAATGAGCGTGTACGTGCGTGTGCAAGCGCCGTGTGTGCATACATGCAATGACCGTGGGCACGTGTGCAAGCAGCGTGTGTGTGCATGTGCAATGAGTGTGCACAGAGTGCATGTGCACATACAGAGTGTGTCCTTGCATATCGTGTGCGCACACGCAATGCGTGTGCACGCAGAGCACGCGTGTCCTGGCAGTGAGTGTGTGCGTGCAAGGCGTGTGATCACGCAGAGTGCACGTGTGCACGGGAGCATGTGCGCACCTGCAGTGCGTGTGCAAACATGCCATGAGCATGCACGTGTGTGTGCAAGCACCGTATGTGTGCACACACAGTGTGCATGCAGAGCACGCGTGTCCTTGCGGTGCGTGTGCTTGCAGACCGTGTGTCTATGTAGAGTGCATGTGTGCATGGGAGCGTGTGCGCACTTGCAGTGTGTGTGCACGTGCAGCGTGTGCAAGCACCCTGTGTACATACATGCTATGAACATGTACGCATGGGTGCAAGCAGCACGTGTATGCGCATGCGATGTGCGTGTATGCAAAGCACGCGTGTCCTTGCAGCGAGCATGTGCGCACGGAGCATTTGCCCATGCAGAGCGCACATGTGCATGGGAGCGTGTGTGCACATGCAATGCGTGTGCAAGCACCGTGTGTGCATACATGCAATGAGCGTGTACGTGTGTGTGCAAGCACGGTGTGTGTGCACAGAGTGTGTGTGCACATGCAGAGTGTGTTCTTGCACAGTGCGTGTGCACACGCAATGCGTGTGAACGCAGAGCACGCGTGTCCTTGCAGTGGGCATGTGTGTGCAAGGCGTGTGCCCACGCAGAGTGCACGTGTGCACGGGAGCGTGTGCGCACTTGCAGTGCGTATGCAAGCGCCGTGTGTGCGTACATGCGATGAGCGTGTACGTGTGTGTGCAAGCACTGTGTGTGCGTACATGCAATGACCGTGGACACGTGTGCAAGCAGCGTGTGTGTGCATGTGCAATGCGTCTGCACAGAGTGTGTGTGCACATGCAGAGTGTGTCCTTGCATATCGTGTGCGCACACGCAATGCGTGTGCACACACAGAGCACGCGTGTCCTGGCAGTGAGTGTGTGTGTGCAAGGCGTGTGCCCACGCAGAGTGCATGTGTGTACGGGAGCGGGTGTGCACTTGCAGTGCGTGTGCAAGCGCCGTGTGTGCGTACATGCAATGAGCGTGTACGTGCGTGTGCAAGCGCCATGTGTGCGTACATGCAATGACCGTGGACACGTGTGCAAGCAGCGTGTGTGTGCATGTGCAATGCGTCTGCACAGAGTGTGTGTGCACATGCAGAGTGTGTCCTTGCATATCGTGTGCGCACACGCAATGCGTGCGCACGCAGAGCACGCGTGTCCTGGCAGTGAGTGTGTGCATGCAAGGCGTGTGATCACGCAGAGTGCACGTGTGCACGGGAGCATGTGCGCACTTGCAGTGCGTGTGCAAACATGCCATGAGCATGCACGTGTGTGTGCAAGCACCGTATGTGTGCACACACAGTGTGCATGCAGAGCACGCGTGTCCTTGCGGTGTGTGTGCCTGCAGAGCGTGTGTCTATGTAGAGTGCATGTGTGCATGGGAGCGTGTGCGCACTTGCAGTGTGTGTGCACGTGCAGCGTGTGCAAGCACCCTGTGTACATACATGCTATGAACATGTACGCATGGGTGCAAGCAGCACGTGTATGCGCATGCGATGTGCGTGTATGCAAAGCACGCGTGTCCTCGCAGCGAGCATGTGCGCACGGAGCATTTGCCCATGCAGAGCGCACATGTGCATGGGAGCGTGTGTGCACATGCAATGCGTGTGCAAGCACCGTGTGTGCATACATGCAATGAGCGTGCACGTGTGTGTGCAAGCACAGTGTGTGTGCACAGAGTGTGTGTGCACATGCAGAGTGTGTTCTTGCACAGTGTGTGTGCACACGCAATGCGTGTGAACGCAGAGCACGCGTGTCCTTGCAGTGGGCATGTGTGTGCAAGGCGTGTGCCCACGCAGAGTGCACGTGTGCAGTTGCGGTGCGCGTGCACACGCAGCGTGTGCAAGCGCCGCGTGTGTACACGCAACACGTGTGCACAGAGCGTGTGTGCACGCGCAGAGCGCATGTCCTCGCGCCGTAAGCGTGTGCAGAGCGTGTGCCCTCGTGCCTACGCCCGCGCAGGCCTCCCCCCCCGCCTGCCCTGCAGGTGGGTGCCCCTGCCCGCACCCTGCCCGCATGTGGGGGTGCTGAGCACCCGTCTGCCTGCGCCCCAGCTGTCTGCAACCCTGCCCGCACCCCCACCTGCACCCGCACCCCCACCCGCACCCCGCCCTTACCGCTCCCTGCCCGCACCCCTGCCTGCACCCCAGCTGCCTGCACCCCTGCCCGCACCCCACCTGCACCCTGCCCTTACCCCCACCCGCACCCCACCCACACCCCGCCCTTACCCCCACCCGCACCCCACCCACACCCCACCCACACCCCACTCGCACCCTGCCCTTACCCCCACCCGCACCCCACCCACACCCCACCCACACCCCGCCCTTACCCCCACCCCACCCGCACCCCACCCACACCCCACCCACACCCCACTCGCACCCTGCCCTTACCCCCACCCGCACCCCACCCACACCCCACCCACACCCCGCCCTTACCCCCACCCCACCCGCACCCCACCCACACCCCACCCACACCCCACTCGCACCCTGCCCTTACCCCCACCCGCACCCCACCCACACCCCGCCCTTACCCCCACCCCACCCACAACCCACCCGCACCCCACCCGCACCCTGCCCTTACCCCCGCCTGCACCCCACCCGCACCCCGCCCTTACCCCACCCGCACCCCACCTGCGCCCTGCCCTTACCCCCACCTGCACCCCACCTGCACCCTGCCCGCACCCCCACCCCACCCACAACCCACCCACACCCCACCCACAACCCACCCGCACCCCACCCACACCCTGCCCGCACCCTGCCCTTACCCCCACCCCCACCCCACCCGCACCCCACCCGCACCCCGCCCTTACCCCCACCCACACCCCACCTGCACCCTGCCCGCACCCCCACTTGCACCCACACCCCCACCCGCACCCCGCCTGCACCCCGCCCTTACCCCACCCACACCCCGCCCTTACCCCACCCGCACCCCGCCCACACCCCACCCGCACCCCGCCCGCACCCCCACCCGCACCCCACCCACACCCCACCCACACCCCGCCCTTACCCCCACCCGCACCCCACCTGCACCCCCGCCCGCACCCCACCCACACCCCACCCGCACCCCGCCCGCACCCCCACCCACACCCCGCCCGCACCCCGCCCTTACGGCTCCCTTGCCGCAGAGCCGCCGGCGCACGCCCTGGCCGAGGTGCTCTTCTGCCAGCCGGCCATGCCCTCGCTGGGGCTGGCGCTGACCTTCGACGCCGACCAACTCTTCTGGTTCGACTTCCCCGGCTCCCGCTGGACCCCCCGTCTGCCCGACCTCCCCCCGTGGCCCCCCGCCCTGGAGCCCCCCACCCAGCTCCTCCGCGACGCCACGCTCTGCCAGGACCTGCGTCGGGCCCTCACCGCTCTGGCCGCCGGCATGCTGCCGGAGTCGAAGGGTAGGTGCCCCACCCGCCACATGCCACCACCCGCCACGTGTCACCACCCACCACGTCCCACCACCCACCATATACCACCACCCGCCACGTGTCACCACCCGCCACGTGCCACGACCCACCATATACCACCACCCGCCACGTCCCACCACCCACCATATACCACCACCCGCCACGTCCCACCACCCGCCACGTCCCACCATATACCACCACCCACCACGTCCCACCACCCGCCACGTGTCACCACCTGCCACGTGTCACGACCCACCATATACCACCACCCGCCACGTCCCACCACCCGCCACGTCCCACCACCCACCATATACCATCACCCGCCACGTCCCACCACCCACCACATGCCACCACGTGCCATATACCACCACCCGCCACATGCCACCACCTGCCATATACCACCATGTGCCACCACCCACCATGTCCCATCACCCACCACATGCCCTCACCTGCCACGTCCCACCACCTGCCACGTGCCACCACCCACCACATCCCACAACCTGCCACATCCCACCACCCACCGTATACCACCACCCGCCACGTGCCACCACCCACCATGTCCCATCACCCACCACATGCCCTCACCCGCCACATCCCACCAACCGCCACGTCCCACCACCTGCCACCACCTGCCATATACCACCATGTGCCACCACCCACCACGTCCCACCACCCGCCACATGCCACCACCTGCCATATACCACCACGTGCCACCACCCACCATGTCCCATCACCCACCACATGCCCTCACCCACCACGTCCCACCACCCGCCACATGCCACCACCCACCATGTGCTCCCACCCACCATGTCCCACCACCCGCCACGTGCCAGCACCCTCCATATACCACCACCCACCACCACCCACCATGTGCCACATGCCCCCACCCACTATGTCCCATCACCCACCACATGCCCTCACCCACCGTGTCCTACCACCCACCACCCGCCCCCACCCGCCATGTGCCACCACCCACCACGTCCCACCACCCGCCACATGCCACCACCTGCCATATACCACCGCCCGCCATGTGCCACCACCCACCACCTGCCACCACCTGCCATATACCACCATGTGTCACCACCCACCATGTCCCATCACCCACCACATGCCCTCACCCACCACATCCCACCACCCGCCACGTGCCAGCACCACCATGTGACACCATGTGCCACATGCCACCACCCGCCATGTCCCATCGCCCACCACATGCCCTCACCCACCGTGTCCTACCACCCACCACCCACCCCCACCCGCCACGTGCCCCCACCCACCACATGCCACCACCTGCCATATACCACCACCCGCCACGTGCCACCACCTGCCATATACCACCATGTGCCCCCACCCACCACGTCCCACCACCTGCCACATGCCACCACCCACCATGTGCCCCCACTCACCATGTGCCCCCACCCACCATGTGCCACCACCTGCCATATGCCACCACCTACCACGTCCCACCACCCACCACATGCCACCACCTGCCATATACCACCACGTGCCACCACCCGCCACGTGCCACCACCATCCCTTTGACGTGGTCCTCCCCAACGTCCTCGTGGTTGGACGGAGCTGATGGCTGGATCATCAGACGGCCGAGGGATTGGGTGGGTGGCGCCATCCAGAGAGTCGCGGTCAACAATTCCATGTCCGGCTGGAAGTCGGCGAGGAGCAGTGTCCCTCAGGGAGCCGTGCCGGCACCGGTGCTGTTCCGTGTCCTCACCGACCGCGGGGATGGGGGCACCCAGGGCGCCCTCAGCACGTTTGGGGGTGACCCCGAGCTCGAGGGGGGCGGTTGATACCCGAGGAGGGCCGGGATCCACCCGGGGCTGGGTCGGAAGAAGCGTGGCAAGGGGGATGAGAGTGGGATTCCTCCAGCCGAGAAGGACGCGGAGCCGCTGGAGCGGGTTCCGAGGAGGCCCCGGGGATGATGTGAGGGCTGGGCCACCTCCGCTGCCGGGCCGGGAGAGGAGGAGGCTCGTGGTGGCCCTCGCGGTGGCCCTCGTGGTGGTCCTCGTGGTGGCCCTCGCGGTGGTCCTCGTGGTGGCCCTCGCGGCGTCATGGGGACGGAGGTTTTGGTGGGAATGGTTTTAAGGTAAAAAAGGGCGGATTCCGACTAGATCCAGGGAAGAAATTCTTCCCGCTGAGGGTGGCGGGACACGGGAAGCGGTGGCCCCAAGAGCTCGGAGGTGGCCCATCCCTGGAGCTGGTCAAGGTCAGGTTGGCCGCGGCTCCGAGCACCCGGAGCGGGGAGAAGACGTCCCCACCCGGGAGGTGGGTGACCTCCAAAGGTCCCTTCCCATCAGAACCACCCCGGGATCGAGTCCACCCCACCCTGTCCCTTCTCAACCGCCACAGGCATCCCGGTGGCCGACGTCTTCCCGGTGCAACCGCCGGCGTTGGGCGAAGCCACCACGTTGGTGTGTATGGTGGCGAACATCTTCCCGCCGGCGGTGGAGATCAGCTGGCAGCTGGACGGGGTCCCCGTCACCCAGGGGGTCACCCACACCCACTACACCCCCACGGCCGACTTGACCTTCATCCGCTTCTCCTACCTGTCGGTGACACCCGCCGCCGGCGACATCTACACCTGCATCGTCACCCACGAAGGGGACAACGCCTCCGTCGTCGCCTACTGGGGTGAGCGCGGGGACGCGGGGGGGGGGACACACACCGGGGCTGGCCCTGACCCCCCGCCCTGTGTGTGTCCCCCGTAGTGCCCCCAAACCCTGTCACCTCCGAGGTGCTGGAGACGGCGCTGTGCGGCGCCGCCATGGCTCTGGGCATCCTCCTGGCGCTACTGGGCATCGCCATGGTCCTGGCGGCACGGCGGAGCGCCCACGGTACGGCCCGGACACCGGGGTGTCCCCCCCACTGGGGTGGCGGGTGAGGAGGTGACTGTCACCAACGCCCCTCTTGTGTCATGTGTGTGTCCCCCCTCCAGGTTGAGCACGGGACGGGGCAGAGGCCGGCGCAGCTCGGTGCAGGAGTGGAGGTGGCAGCGGTGGCGGGGGGGCGGAGTGGGGGAATAACACCCCCCCAGCGCCCCCCGCAGCGATTAAAGCCCTCGTCTGTGGCTGCGCCCCGTGTCATCGGCTGTCCCCCGCCCCACGGTGGCTTCTCCGCTGGCTGATATTGGGGTTCAGCAGGATCGCACCCCTCAAAGAGCCTTTCCCGAGAGGCGTGCCTCAGTTTCCCCACTGCCGAAGGGTGGGAGGGCGGGAGGTGGCCGTGGTGGTGGCTTCTCCACTGTCTGATATTGGGGTTGGGCTGGATTGCCCCCCCCAAAGAGCCATCCCAGACAGCTGTGCCTCAGTTTCCCCACTGCCAAAGGGTGGGAGGTGGCCATGGGGAGGACATGGTGGTGGCTTCTCCGCTGTCTGATACTGGGGTTCAGCTGGGTCGCACCCCCCAAAGAGCCATCCCCAAGAGGCGTGCCTCAGTTTCCCCAGTATGAAAGGGTGGGTGGTGACTGCAGTGGTGGCTTCTCTGCTGTCTGATATTGGGGTTCAGCAGGATTACATCCCCCAAAGAGCCTTTCCTGAGAGGCGTGCCTCAGTTTCCCCACTGCCAAAGGGTGGGAGGGCGGGAGATGGCCGTGGGGAGGACATGGTGGTGGCTTCTCCACTGTCTGATATTGGGGTTGGGCTGGATTGCCCCCCCCAAAGAGCCATCCCAGACAGCTGTGCCTCAGTTTCCCCACTGCTGAAGGGCCGGAGGTGGCCATGGGGAGGACATGGTGGTGGCTTCTCCACTGTCTGATATTGGGGTTGGGCTGGGTCGCCCCCTCCAAAGAGCCATCCCAGACAGGTGTGCCTCAGTTTCCCCACTGCCGAAGGGTGGGAGGGCGGGAGGTGGCCATGGTGGTGGCTTCTCCACTGCCTGATATTGGGGTTCAGCAGGATTGCACCCCTCAAAGAGCCTTTCCCGAGAGGCGTGCCTCAGTTTCCCCACTGCCAAAGGGTGGGAGGGCAGGAGATGGCCGTGGGGAGGACATGGTGGTGGCTTCTCCACTGTCTGATATTGGGGTTGGGCTGGATTGCCCCCCCCAAAGAGCCATCCCAGACAGCCGTGCCTCAGTTTCCCCACTGCTGAAGGGCGGGAGGTGGCCATGGGGAGGACATGGTGGTGGCTTCTCCGCTGTCTGATACTGGGGTTCAGCTGGGTCGCCCCCCCCAAAGAGCCGTCCCCTGAGGCATGCCTCAGTTTCCCCAGTAGGAAAGGGTGGGTGGTGACTGCAGTGGTGGCTTCTCTGCTGTCTGATATTGGGGTTCAGCAGGATTGCACCCCCCAAAGAGCCACCCCTGAGAGGCGTGCCTCAGTTTCCCCACTGCCGAAGGGTGGGAGGTAACCACAGTGGTGGCTTCTCCGCTGTCTGATACTGGGGTTGGGCTGGATCGCACCCCCCAAAGAGCCATCCCAGACAGCCGTGCCTCAGTTTCCCCACTGCTGAAGGGCGGGAGGTGGCCATAGTGGTGGCTTCTCCACTGTCTGATATTGGGGTTCAGCAGGATCGCACCCCTCAAAGAGCCTTCCACGAGAGGCGTGCCTCAGTTTCCCCACTGCCAAAGGGTGGGATGTAACCGTAGCAGTGGCTTCTCCGCTGTCTGATACTGGGGTTGAGCTGGATCGCCCCCCCCAAAGAGCCATCCCAGACTGGCATGCCTCAGTTTCCCCAGTATGAAAGGGCGGGAGGTGACTGCAGTGGTGGCTTCTCCATTGTCTGATACTGGGGTTCAGCAGGATCACACCCCCCAAAGAGCCATCCCCTCAGGCGTGCCTCAGTTTCCCCACTGCCAAAGGTGGAAAAGCAGAAGCTGGCCACAGGGAGGACACGGTGGTGGCTTCTCTGCTGTCTGATATTGGGGTTGAGCAGGATTGCGCCCCCCAAAGAGCCGTATCAACAGGTGTGCCTCAGTTTCCCCATTGGAAAGGGGCACTGGGGATTCCTACGGTGCCAAGCCCAGCCCCGGGCACAGTCCGCTCGGGGCCAAGCCCTGCGCCACCCATTGCCGGTGACGCAGGGTGCCAGGGCCAAATCCCTGGGGACAAGCCCTGAGGAGGAGGAGGAGGAGGAGGAAGGAGCTGGCTGGTGGTGGGGATGAAGGCAGGGCGGTGCAAGGAGAGGCCAGAGCTCGCCCGCTGTACCGGATACACCAGCACCCACCACCGGCCATGTGGGTGCTGGGGGTGCTGGGGCTGGCGCTGACCTACTGGGGAGCAGGTAGGATGTGGGGGGACATGGGGGTGCAGTGGGGCGGGGGGTGGGGGGGTGTCCAACCCCTGGGGACCGTGGCCACCCCCGTGTCCCCCTCGTAGGCGCCTTCCTGGTGCACGTGGCCAGCTCCTGCCCGTTGGCAGCCAACGGTTCCGCCGTGGCCTTCGACTTCACCCTCATCTTCAACAAGAACCCGCTGGTCTGCTATCACCCCGACGCCCGGCGCTTCCTCCCCTGCGACTGGGGGCTGCTCCACGGCTTCGCCACCTTGGTGGCCGCCATCCTCAACAACGGCACCGCCTGGGCGCAGCGTGCCGAAGCCTGGCGATGGGCTTGCCGCGACCTGGCCACCCACTTCTGGGCCTCCACGGCGCTGCGGCGGAGTGAGCCCTGCGGCGCGTTGCACGGGCGCGTTGCACGGGCGCGTTGCGTGGTTGTTGCATGGGGGCGTTGCATGGGCGTTGCATGGGATTTCACACCTGACCTTGCACGGGGCGTTGCATGGGGCATTGGATGGGGAATACACGGGGACGTTGCAGGGGGCGTTGCACGGGGATGTTGCACGGGGCGTTGCATGAGGCGTTGAACGGGGACGTCGGAAGGGGGACGTTGCACGGGGTGTCGCATAAGGCATCACATGAGGCGTTGAATGGGGACGTCGGAAGGGGACGTTGCACGGGGCATTGCATGAGGCGTTGCATGGGGACGTCGAATGGGGACGTTGCACGGGGATGTTGCACGGGGACGTTGCATGGAGCATTAGACGGGATGTTGCATGGGGACGTTGCACGGGGTGATGCGTCAGAACGTTGCACGGGGAGGGCACAGGGCATTGCACGAGGGCATTGCACGGAGCATTGCACGGGGACGTTGCACGGGGACGTTGCACGGAGCGTTGGACGGGATGTTGTATGGGGACATTGCATGGGGTGATGTGTGGGGATGTTGCACGGGGAGGGCATGGGGCATTGCACGGGGCGTTGTATGGGGACATTGCACGGGAAACGCACGGGAACATTGCATGGGGCATCGAACGGGATGTTGCACGGGGACGTTACGTGGGACAACGCGTGGGGACGTTGCACAGGGAGTGCACGGGGACGTTGCACGGGGACATTTGCACGGGGCATTGTATGGGACATGCACGGGCACACGCACGGGGACGTTGCACGGGGACGTTGCATGGGCCATCACACCAGCCACCGCCCGGGCCACCACGCGGGGTGGGGAGGGGACCGTCCCCAGCGCTCACTGTCCCCTCCCTGCCCCAGCGCCACCCCAAGTCCGCATCGTCCCCGTCCCCCTCGCCAACGCCCCCGACTCCGTCCTCCTCACCTGCCACGTCTGGGGCTTCTACCCCCCCGAGGTGACCGTCATCTGGCTGCACAACGGGGACATCGTGGCCACTGGTGACACGGCCAAGATCCTGCCCAACGGTGACTGGACCTACCAGACGCAGGTGACCCTGAGGGTCACCGCCAAGGTTGGGGACACCTTCACGTGCTCGGTGCAGCACGCCAGTCTGGACCGGCACCTCCGGAAGAACTGGGGTGAGAGCGGGTGACGGGGACGTGGTGCCCGGACGCCTGGGTCCTCGGTGGCTCAGGGCGACCGCTCTGTCCCCGCAGGTCCCGGCTTGTCCCCGGGGTTGACGGCGAAGGTGGTGGCGGCGGCGGTGATAATGACGCTGGGGCTGGTGGTCTTTGCCGCTGGCACCTTCTGCTACTTCCACCAGGCTCCCGGTGAGGGACACGCATGGGGACACATGTGCGTGTGGCACGTGGGGGACACTCTGGGGGACACGAATTAGGGGTGTCCTTAATTTGTCTTCTTACATCTGTCAGGTCTTCGTCCTGGTCCTGGTTCTGGTCCTGGTTCTGGTCCCAAACCTGGTCCTGGTGCTGGTCCTGGTCCCAGTCCTGGTCCTGGTTCTGGTCCTGGTTCTGGTCCCAAACCTGGTCCTGGTCCCGGTCCTGGTCCCGGTACTGGTCCTGGTTCATGTCATGGTCCCGGTCCCAATCCCGGTCCTGGTCCTGGTCCCAGATTTGGTCACAGTACTGATCGTGGTCCTGGTCCCGGATCTGGTCCCTGTCCCCGTCCTGGTCCCTCTGTGGCCACGTGTGACCACGTAGTGACCAAACTCTGAGTTCCCACCCCGGGACAGAGCCCCCCCACCCCACCCCGGCCATGACACCCCCCCACCCACCCCGGCAGATGTGGGGCTCAGGGTGCTGGGACCCCCATGGGACCCAGTCTGGGGGTGTCCCATTAGGGGGGGACCCCTCAGCTCCCCCCCCCCAAATAAAACTATTTGTGATCCCCATCCCTCAGCGGCTGTGTCCACGGTGACCCCTCATGGGTGGGCTGTAGTGACCCCTCACTGGTGGGGCACCCAGTGCTCCCAGTTTGGAGGCAGAGGTGTTACTGGGAGGGGGAAGGGCTTAGCGCCACATGCGGAAGCGGTGTTGAGGGGGGGACGTGGACCCCCGGCGTAGAGCCAGCCCGCACGCCGGGGTCCCCAGCCCTGGTTGGGGGTGTGTGTGTCACAGCAGTGTCCCCATGGGCCGGTGACCCCCGCCATGGGGGTGGCGGCGTGGGGACAAACCGGGGTGACACGCGGCCGCCACGCTATGTCTCGGCCGTGGCAGCCATGCGGGCGTCCTGCTCCGGCAACCGGTGACGCCTGTCCGGTGGCGGCCCGCATTGGGTGCTCGAGGGCCCCCCCCCGACTCTTCCCAGGGTGGGGTGCTGAGGCCGGGCCGTGGGGTGCAGGCGGGTGACCGGGGGGGGCAGAGAGCGGCTGGACACCCCCAGGCCCACCCCGCCATGCTGGTGCTGCTGGGCCTGGCCATGGGTGCCCGGGGGGCAGGTGGGGCCGCGGATGGTGGGGGGGGGGGGATATGGGGATATTGGGGACCCTGGGGGTGATGGGGGGGGGTGGTTTGTTCTGTGGGACCCTGGGGGTGGGTTGGGGGGGGGGGTCTGCCTTGTGGGACCCCAGGGATGGTTTGGGGGGGCTCTGGGGGGGGCTCAGCTCTGTGGGACCGTGGGGACAGTCTGGGGGGGCTCAGCCCTGTGGGACCCCAGGGATGGTTTTGGGGGGGCTCTGCCCTGTGGGACTTTGGGGACAGTCTGGGGGGGCTCAGCCCTGTGGGACCCTGAGGACAGTTTGGGGGTCTCTGCCCCATGGGACCCCGGGGATGGTTTTGGGGGGGGTCTGCCCTGTGGGACCTTGAGGACGGTCTGGGGCTGCTCCCCCCCCTGGATGGTTTGGGGGGGCTCAGCCCTGTGGGACCCCAGGGATGGTTTGGGGGGGGCTCTGCCCTGTGGGACTTTGGGGACAGTCTGGGGGGGCTCAGCCCTGTGGGACCCCAGGGATGGTTTTGGGGGGCAGCTCAGCACTGTGGGACCCTGGGGACAGTCTGGGGGGGCTCGGCCCCATGGGACCCCAGGGACATTTTGGGGGTCTCTGCTCCATGGGACCCCAGGGATGGTTTTGGGGGGCTCTGCCCTGTGGGACCCCAGGGATGATTTGGGGGGGGTCTCAGCCCTGTAGGACCTTAAGGACGGTCTTGGGGGGTCAGCCCACTGGGACTGGTTTGGGGGGGCTCAGCCCTGTAGGACCCCAGGATGGGTTTGGGGGGGCTCTGTCCCATGGGACCCTGGGGACAGTTTGGGGGTCTCTGTCCATGGGACCCCAGGGATGGTTTGGGGGTCTCTGCCCCACAGGACCCTGGGGACAGTCTGGGGGGGCTCAGCCCACCGGGGCTGGTTTGGGGGGGCTCAGACCTATGGGATATTGGGGATCGTTTGGGGGGACCCTCAACCCTGAGGGACTCGAGGGACAGTTTGGGGGGGCTCTGCCCTATGGAACCCCATGGACAGTCTGGGGGGGGTCTCATCCCTGTTGGATGCTGGGGATGGTTTGGGGGGGCTCAGCCCTGTAGGACCCCAGGATGGGCTTGGGGGGGCTCTGCCCCACGGGACCATGGGGACAGTTTGGGGGTCTCTGCCCCATGGGACCCCGGGGATGGTTTTTTGGGGGGGGGCTCAGCCCTGTGGGACGTTGAAGATGGTCGGGGGGGGCTCAGCCCCCCGTGGATGGTTTGGGGGGGCTCAGCCCTGTAGGACCCCAAGATGGGTTTGGGGGGGCTCTGCCCCATGGGACCCCAGGGACGGTTTGGGGGTTTCTGCCCCATGGGACCATGGGGATGGTTTGGGGGGGGCCTCAGCCCTGTGGGACATTGGGGACAGTCTGGGGGGGTCTCTGCCCCACAGGACCCTGGGGACAGTCTGGGGGGGCTCAGACCCCTGGGGATGGTTTGGGGGGGCTCAGACCTGCAGGACCCCAGGATGGGTTTGGGGGGGCTCTGCCTTGTGGGACCCTGGGGACATTTTGGGGGTCTCTGCCCCATGGGAGCCCAGGGATGGTTTTGGGGGGGCTCAGCCCTGTGGGACTCCGGGGATGGTTTTTTGGGGGGCTCAGCCCTGTGGGACTGTGGGGACAGTCTGGGGGGGCTCAGCCCTGTGGGACCCCAGGGACATTTTGGGGGGCTCAGCTCCATGGGACCCCAGGGATGGTTTGGGGGGGGGGGGTCAGCCCTGTGGGACCCCGGGGATGGTTTTTGGGGGCGATCAGCCCGTTGGGGACAGTCTGGGGGGGTCTCTGCCCCACAGGACCCTGGGGACAGTCTGGGGGGGCTCAGCCCCCTGCGGATGGTTTTGGAGGGCTCTGCCTTGTGGGACCCCAGGATGGGTTTGGGGGGGCTCAGCCCTGTAGGACCCCAGGATGGGTTTTGGGGGGCTCTGCCTTCTGGGACCCTGGGGACATTTTGGGGGTCTCTGCCCCATAGGACCCCAGAGATGGTTTGGGGGGGCTCAGACCTATGGGATGTTGGGGATCGTTTGGGGGGACCTTCAACCCTCAGGGAGTCGAGGGACAGTTTGGGGGGGCTCTGCCCTATGGGACCCCAGGGATGGTCTGGGGGGGTCTCACCCCTGTTGGATGCTGGGGATGGTTTTGGGGGGGGGTCAGCATTGCAGGACCCCCAGAATAGTTTGGGGGGGCTCTGCAGGACCCCAGGGACAGTCTTGGGGTTCTCAGCCCCATAGGACCCCAGGGACGGTTTGGGGGGGCTCTGCCCCTGAAGATGGTTTGGGGGGTGGTCTCTGTCTCCATCCCAAGGCTGCTGGGTGACCCCGTGGGGATGGCTTTGGGGGGGGGAGGTCATGTCATGGTTGAGGGGTGACCCCGTGGGGACCCCAGGACACTTTGGGGGGGTGTTGGGGATTGATCCAAGTGGGGGTCAAGTGGGGGGGGGGGGACAGTTGGGGACAAGGGGATGGATGGGGGCGGAGAGGGGTGGATGGGGATGGATGGGGTGGATGGAGGGATGGGGATGGATGGAGGGATGGGGATGGTTGGAGGGATGGGGAGATGGAGAAGGATGGAGGGATGGGGATGGATGGAGGGATGGGGATGGTTGGAGGGATGGGGAGATGGAGAAGGATGGAGGGATGGGGTGGATGGAGGGATGGAGATGGATGGAGGGATGGGGAGATGGAGACAGGTGAAGGGATGAGGATGGATGGAGGGATGGGGAGATGGAGACGGGTGGAGGGATGAGGATGGATGGAGGGATGGGGAGATGGAGAAGGATGGAGGGATGGGGATGGATGGAGGGATGAGGATGGATGGAGGGATGGGGAGATGGAGAAGGATGGAGGGATGGGGATAGATGGAGGGATGGGGAGATGGAGACGGGTGGAGGGATGAGGATGGATGGAGGGATGGGGAGATGGAGAAGGATGGAGGGATGGGGATAGATGGAGGGATGGGGAGATGGAGATAGGTGGAGGGATGGGGTGGATGGAGGGATGGGGATGGATGGAGGGATGGGGAGATGGAGACGGGTGGAGGGATGAGAATGGATGGAGGGATGGGGAGATGGAGAAGGATGGAGGGATGGAGATGGATGGAGGGATGGGGATGGATGGAAGGATGGGGAGATGGAGACGGGTGGAGGGATGAGAATGGATGGAGGGATGGGGATCACTTGGGATGAAGGGATGGGGATGGATGGGGATGGACGGACATGGACAGAGATGGATGGGGCTGGATGGAGGGATGGGGACAGACGGACGTAGATGGAGACACGGGGACGGACAGAGGCACCCCAGGAGATGCCACTTACCCCCGCGTCCCCCTCGTAGGCGCCTTCCTGGTGCACCTGGCCAGCTCCTGCCCCTTGGCGGCCAACGGCTCCGTGCTGGATTTCGACTTCGCCCTCGTCTTCAACAAGAACCCGCTGGTCTGCTACGACCCCGACGCCCGGCGCTTCGTCCCCTGCGACTGGGGGCTGCTCCGGCCCCACGCCACCCGCCTCGCCACCTTCCTCAACAATGGCACCGACTGGGTGCAGCGCGCTGAAGCCCGGCGGCAGGCTTGCCGCGACCTGGCCACCCACTTCTGGGCCTCCACCGTGCTGCGGCGGAGTGAGCCCTGCGGCGCACGGGGGCTTTGCATGGAGGGGGACATCGCGCCCGGGGGCTTCGCAGGGGGCCGTGGTGTAGGGTGTTGTGTTGAGGGTGTTGCACAGGGGTGTTGCATGAGAAGGTTGCATGGGGCGGTGCATGGGGGCGGTGCATTGCACGGGGATGTTGCATGGGGATGTTGCGTGGAGCGTTGCACGGGGCATTGCACAGGGTCGTTGCGCTGCACGTTGCAGGGGGATGTTGCATGGGGCATTGCGCAGGGGCGTTGAATGGGGATGTTGCATGGGGCATTGTGCAGGGATGTTGAATGGGGATGTTGCATGGGGCATTGCGCAGGGACATTGCATTGCACGTTGCATGGGGATGTTGCATGGGGATGTTGCACGGGGCATTGCACAGGGTCGTTGCGCTGCACGTTGCAGGGGGATGTTGCATGGGGCATTGCGCAGGGACGTTGCATTGCACGTTGCAGGGGGGTGTTGCATGGGGCATCGCGCAGGGACGTTGCATTGCACGTTGCATGGGGATGTTGCATGGGGATGTTGCACGGGGCATTGCACAGGGACGTTGCACTGCACGTTGCAGGGGGATGTTGCATGGAGCATTGCACGGGGACGTTGCATTGCACGTTGCAGGGGGATGTTGCATGGAGCATTGCACGGGGACGTTGCATTGCACGTTGCAGGGGGATGTTGCACGGAGCATTGCACGGCGACACTGCAGAGCACATCGCACAGGGACGTTGCACGGAGCATCGCACAGGGCTTTGCATGGGAGTGTTGCATTGCACGTTGCACTGGGATGTTGCACGGAGTGTTGCATGGAGCATTGCACAGGGCTTTGCACGGGGACATTGCATTGCATGTTGCATGGAGCATTGCACAGGGCTTTGCAGGGGGCGTTGCAGAGTGCATTACATGGGAATGTTGCCCAGAGCATTGCATGGGGCGTTGCAAAGGGGCGTTGCAGAGCATTTTGCATGGGGACATTGCATGGGGCGTTGCACGGGGGCATTGCATTGCACGTTGCACAGGGCTATTGCACAGGGCTTTGCACGGGGGCGTTGCAGAGCGCATTACACCGGGACATTGCATGGGGACGTTGCACGGAGCATCGCACAGGGCATTGCACGGTGGTGTCGCCCGGGGACATTGCACGGCGCAACGCCCAGAGCTTGCACAGCGCGTCGCACGGAGCATTGCATGGGGACGGCGCGTGGGGACGTGACAAGGGGACGTCCCCCAGGGTGGGGAGGGGGATCACCCCGGCACTGACCGTCCCCGCTCCCCGCTCCAGCGCCACCCCAAGCCCGCATCATCCCCTCCAAGACGGGCAACGCCCGGGCGCCCGTCCTCCTCACCTGCCACGTCTGGGGCTTCTACCCCCCCGAGGTGACCGTCATCTGGCTGCACAACGGGGACATCGTGGGCCCCGGTGAGCACCCCCCCATCTCCGCCATCCCCAACGGCGACTGGACCTACCAGACGCAGGTGACCTTGATGGTGGCCCCGACGGCCGGGGACACCTTCACCTGCTCGGTGCAACACGCCAGCCTGGACCAGCCCCTCCTGGAGGACTGGGGTGAGGCGGGGGTGCGGGGAGGACACCCACCCGGACGCCTAGGTCCTCGTCACGTCAGCGCTCAACCCCGCCGGGTCCCCACAGGTCCCGGCTTGTCCCTGGGGTTGACGTTGAAGGTGGCCGCGGCCACTGTGGTGATGGCGTTGGGGCTTGGCTTCTTCGTCACCGGTGTCTACCACTACCGGGCCAGGCCACCGGCACCGGGTGAGCAGTTGAGAAGGGACAGGGAGGGGGACAGTGGCCTGTGGGGGACAGGGACAGCGGCCCGGGGTGACACGGACCCTCCTCAACCCTCTGCTCCCTCTTGCAGGTTACACTCCCCTCCCCGGAGACAACTACCCCGCAGGTAAGGGCACATCCAGCGCGTCCCTGTCCCCTGTCCCCAAGGGGGGCACGTCGCCCCTTCTGCCCCCCTATGTTCCCCCCAGGCAGCATCTGAGGACCCCCAGGACGGTGACCTCCGGGCCCCGATGGCCCCCCTGCGTCCCCATCACCCCGGGGGGAGACGCCGCGGTGCCGACAATAAAGATGCGCCGTGGTGATGGGGTGGTGTTGTACTGGGAGCCCCCGCGTCGTCCCACCGAGGGGAAGGGCCGTGGGGACACACACGCACGACGTGGCATGAGTGGGGCCGGGCACAAGCGATGACGTGCGCGCCGGGCACCAGAGAGGCCGGGCACGAGCGATGCCGGGCAGGGGCAATGTCATGCACTGGGCACAAGAGAAGCCAGGTGTGAGTGATGCCGGGCACAAGGGACGTTGGGCACAATCGATGGCGGGCAAAAGTGATGCCGGGCACGAGGGACATTGTGCACGGGGCATGAGTGATCTCTAGGCACGAGTGACGTTGTGCACCGGGCACGAGAGATGCCGGGCAGGAGTGATGCCGGGCATGAGGGACACCGGGCACAAGCACTGCCAGTCACAAGAGCTGCCGGACACGAGCGATGCCGGGCACGAGGGACACCGGGCACAAGTGGTACCAGGCACGAGGGACACCGGGCACAGTCAGTGCCAGGCACGAGGGACACCGGGCACAAGTGGTACCAGGCACGAGGGACACCGGGCACAGTCAGTGCCAGGCACGAGGGACACCGGGCACAAGTGGTACCAGGCACGAGGGACACCGGGCACAGTCAGTGCCAGGCACGAGGGACATTGGGCAAAAGTGGTACTGGGCACAAGCAATTCCGGGCACGAGGGACACCGGGCACAGGAGCTGCTGGGCATGAGTGACATTGGGCACAAAGGACGCTGGGTGCAATCAATGCCGGGCAGACGTGATGCCAGGGATGGGGGACGTTGTGCACAGGGCACAAGGGGTATTTGGGCACGAGTGACATTGTGCACCAAGCACGAGAGATACTGGGCAGAAGCGATGCCGGGCACGAGAGCTGCCAGGCATGAGCGATGCCAGGAAGAAGCGATACCAGGCACAAGCAATACCGGGAACAAATGATACCAGGCATGAGGGACAGCGGGCACAAGCAATGCCAGGCACAAGGGACGTTGGGCACAATCGATGGCGGGCAAAAGTGATGCTGGGCACGAGGGACATTGTGCACGGGGCATGAGTGATCTCTAGGCACGAGTGATGTTGTGCACCGGGCACGAGAGATGCCGGGCAGGAGTGATGCCGGGCATGAGGGACACCGGGCACAAGCACTGCCAGTCACAAGAGCTGCCGGACACGAGCGATTCCGGGCACGAGGGACACCGGGCACAGGAGCTGCTGGGCATGAGTGACGTTGGGCACAAAGGACGCTGGGTGCAATCAATGCCAGGCAGACGTGATGCCAGGGATGGGGGATGTTGTGCGCAGGGCAAAAGGAGTAACTGGGCACGAGTGATGTTGTGCTCCGGGTACGAGAGATACTGGGCAGGAGCGATGCCGGGCATGAGAGCTGCCAGGCATGAGCGATGCCAGGAAGAAGCAATACCCGGCACAAGCAATACTGGACACAAATGATACCAGGCATGAGGGACAGCGGGCACAAGCAATTCTGGGCACAAGGGACGTTGGGCACAATCGATGGCGGGCAAAAGTAATTCCAGGCACAAGGGACATTGTGCACGGGGCATGAGTGATCTCTAGGCACGAGTGACGTTGTGCACCGGGCACGAGAGATGCCGGGCAGGAGTGATGCCGGGCATGAGGGACACCGGGCACAGGCAGTGCCATGCACAAGGGACACTGGGCACAGGCACTGCTGGGCACAAGCAATTACGGGCACGAGGGACACTGGGCAGAGGCACTGCTCGTCACAAGCAGTGCCAGGCACAAGGGACACTGGGCACAGGCAGTGCTGGGCACAAGCGATGTTGGGCACGAAGGACACTGGGTGCATTCGATGCCGGGCAGAAGTGATGCCAGGCATGGGGGACGTTGTGCACAGGGCACAAGGGGTATCTGGGCACGAGTGACGTTGTGCTCTGAGTACGAGAGCTTCCAGGCATGAGCGATGCCAGGCACAAGTGACAAAGGGCACAAGCGATACCAGGCACAAACGATACCAGGCATGAAGGACACCGGGCACGGGCAGGGCCTGGCACGAGCGACACCAGGCACAAGATCTGCCAGACATGAGCGATGCCGGGCACAAGGGGCACTGGGCACAAGTGACACCAGGCATGAGGGACACTGGGCACAGTCAGTGCCATGCACAAGGGACACTGGGCAGAGGCACCGCTGGGCATAAGTGATGTTGGGCACAAAGAACACTGGGTGCAATCAATGCCGGGCAGACGTGATGCCAGGGATGGGGGACGTTGTGCACAGGGCACAAGGGGTATTTGGGCACGAGTGACGTTGTGCTCCGGGCACGAGAGATGCCAGGCAGGAGCAATGCCGGGCATGAGGGTCACCAGGCATGAGCGATGCCGGGCACAAGGGACACCGGGGACAAGGGACACCCGGCACAAGAGCTGCCAGACACAAGTGATACCGGGCATGAGGGTCACTGGGCACAGTCAGTGCCGGGCCCAAGGGACACGGGGCACAAGGGACACCCGGCACAAGAGCTGCCAGACACAAGTGATACTGGGCACGAGGGACACCCGGCACAAGAGCTGCCAGACACAAGCGATGCCGGGCACAAGTGATACTGGGCACGAGGGACACCCGGCACAAGAGCTGCCAGACACAAGTGATACCGGGCACGAGGGACACTGGGCATGGTCAGTGCCGGGCCCAAGGGACACGGGGCACAAGGGACACCCGGCACAAGAGCTGCCAGACACAAGAGCTGCCGGGCACAAGTGATACCGGGCACGAGGGACACTGGGCACCCGCAGTGCCGGGCTCAAGGGACACGGGGCACAAGGGACACCCGGCACAAGAGCTGCCAGGCACAAGTGATACCGGGCACGAGGGACACCCGGCACAAGAGCTGCCAGGCACAAGTGATACCGGGCACGAGGGACACTGGGCACCTGCAGTGCCGGGCCCAAGGGACACGGGGCACAAGGGACACCCGGCACAAGAGCTGCCGGGCACAAGTGATACCGGGCACGAGGGACACTGGGCATGGTCAGTGCCGGGCCCAAGGGACACGGGGCACAAGGGACACCCGGCACAAGAGCTGCCGGGCACAAGTGATACCGGGCACAAGGGACACTGGGCACCCGCAGTGCCGGGCTCAAGGGACACGGGGCACAAGGGACACCCGGCACAAGAGCTGCCAGGCACAAGTGATACCGGGCACGAGGGACACCCGGCACAAGAGCTGCCAGGCACAAGTGATACCGGGCACGAGGGACACTGGGCACCCGCAGTGCCGGGCTCAAGGGACACGGGGCACAAGGGACACCCGGCACAAGAGCTGCCAGACACAAGTGATACCGGGCACGAGGGACACTGGGCACGGTCAGTGCCGGGCCCAAGGGACACGGGGCACAAGGGACACCCGGCACAAGAGCTGCTGGGCACAAGTGATACCGGGCACGAGGGACACTGGGCACGGTCAGTGCCGGACCCAAGGGACACGGGGCACAAGAGACACTTCCCACAAGCCCCGGGGGGTGCCCACGCTCCCCAGCATTATTTTACCGTTTTCCCAGCTTTTTCACCCAAAAAAGGGTGGCAGTGCCAGTGTGGGGAGAGCCGTGGGGTGCCGGACACCTGGGTCCTCCCCTGGGTGGGGGGGACAGGAGGTGCCCCGGGGAGAGGGGACAAGGCCGGGGCTGGGGGGTTTGGGGGGGCCCTGGGGTGACCCCGCGCCGGGGGGACACAGGCAGAGCGGGGGGTGCGGGGGGGGCTCAGGCCCTGAGGAGGGGTCCGGGGGGGGGCTGAGGGCTGAGCTGCCCCGTGGGGGTCCCGGGCCGAGGGCACCGGGGGGGTTCGTGGTCGCGGGGGGGTGTCCCGGGGATCCCCTTTCCCTGCCCCCGTCCTCCGCTTTCGCTTTCGCTTTTTCCAACCTGCGGAGCCGGAATCTACCCGGCGCCCGGTGACGTCAGAAAGCAACTCGGGCTGCCATTGGCGAGCGGGCGGCGGCGGCACCAATGGCGAGGAGAGCCGGGGTTTGGGGCGGGGCGAGGAGCGGAGGGGCGCAGCGGAGCGGGAGCGGAGCGGAGCAGAACGGAACGGAGCGACGAAGCGCGATGGGGTCGGGGCTTCTCCCGGGGCTTCTCCTGGGGGTCCTCGGCGTCCTCGGCGGGGCCGCGAGCGGTGAGCACCGGCGGAGACCCGGGAGACCCTCCACCCCCTTTCCCGGGCACCGGTGTCCCATTCCCTGGGTGCTGGGACCCCCCACCCTGACCCCCCTCTGTCCCTGGGTGCTGGGACCCCCCACCCTGACCCCCCACCCTGACCCCCCTCTGTCCCTGGGTGCTGGGACCCCCCACCCTGACCCCCCACCCTGACCCCCCTCTGTCCCTGGGTGCTGGGACCCCCCATCCTGACCCCCCACCCTGACCCCCCTCTGTCCCTGGGTGCTGGGACCCCCCACCCTGACCCCCCTCCATCTCTGGGTGCCGGGACCCGCCTGGACTCCCCTTCCCCGGGGAACAGAGACCCACCCCCGGGCACCGAGACCCCCTTGCACCCCCTTTCCCGGGCACCGCTGCCCCATTCCCTGGGTGCTGGGACCCCCCACCCTGACCCCCCCTCCATCTCTGGGTGCCGGGACCCACCTGGACTCCCCTTCCCCGGGGAACAGAGACTCCCCTGGGCACCGAGACCCCCTTGCACCCCCTTTCCCGGGCACCGGTGTCCCATTCCCTGGGTGCTGGGACCCCCCACCCTGACCCCCCACCCTGACCCCCCTCCATCCCTGGGTGCTGGGACCCCCCTGGATTCCCCTTCCCCGGGCACAGGGACCCCCACCCCGGGCACCGAGACCCCACCCCGGGCACCGAGACCCCCTTGCACCCCCTTTCCCGGGTACTGCTGCCCCATTCGCTGGGTGCTGGGACCCCCCACCCTGACCCCCCTCCATCTCTGGGTGCCGGGACCCGCCTGGACTCCCCTTCCCCGGGCACAGAGACACCCCCCCCGGGCAGCAAGACCCCCTTGCACCCCCTTTCCCGGGCACCGCTGCCCCATTCCCTGGGTGCCGGGACCCCCCACCCTGACCCCCCTCCATCCCTGGGTGCCGGGACCCCCCACCCTGACCCCCCTCCATCCCTGGGTGCCGGGACCCCCCTGGATTCCCCTTCCCCGGGCACAGGGACCCCCCCCCCCCCCCGGGCACCGAGACCCCCTTGCACCCCCTTTCCCGGGTACCGCTGCCCCATTTGCTGGGTGCTGGGACCCCCCACCCTGACCCCCCTCTGTCCCTGGGTGCCGGGACCCCCCTGGACTCCCTTTCCCCGGGGAACAGAGACCCCCCTGGGCACCGAGACCCCCTTGCACCCCCTTTCCCGGGTACCGGTGCCCCATTCCCTGCATGCTGGGACCCCCCCACCCTGACCCCCCTCTGTCCCTCGGCACTGGGACCCCCCCGCACCTCCCTCTCCAACCACCCCGGCCCCTCTCTCCGCGTACCAGCACCCCCCCTTCAGCACCCCCACCCCCCAATTCCCAGGACCCCACTGGACACTGACCCCCCTTTCACCGGAACCGGGACAACCACCCCGCTGTCCCGGACCCTCTTCCCGGTCCCCCGGACCCTCCTTCCTTAACACCGGCACCCCCCTGAACCCCCCTTTCCAGCCATCCAGGGTCTCCCACCCCCCGGACCCCCCCTTTGCTTGACACCGGCACCCCCCCAAGGTCCCCTTCCTGGGAACAAGGATCCCCATCCCAGACACGATTCGCTCCCCCCCCCAGTCACATCTCCCCTGAACCCGCCCTGATCTGCTCCCCTGGGACCCCCACCCAGCCTCGCTGCCCACCCCTGCACTCGGGGCACCCTCACCCCTGTCTTCCCCCAAATCCTCCTGCCCCCCAACTCTCATTGCCCCCCGTGTCTCTGCAGGGCCCCACTCCTTGCGCTACTTTGATGTTGCGGTGTCGGAGCCCAGCCCGGGGGTTCCCCCGTTCGTGCAAGTGGGGTACGTGGATGGGAACGTCATTTCGCGCTACGACAGTGGGACGGGGAGGGCAGTGTCCCAGGTGGACTGGATGGCGGCCAATGTGGATCAGCAGTACTGGGACAGCCTGACCCAGATTGGACAGAGCAATCAGGGCTTCTACCGCGTGGGCCTGGACACACTGCAGCGCCGCTACAACCAGAGCGGGGGTGAGTGCGGGCTGGGCTGGGGCTCCGTGGGGCTGGAACGGGACTCCGTGGGACAGGAGAGTGCCTCCCCCCACCTCCGAGATCCTGCCCTGCCCCACGCTACTGCCTTGTGCCGGCCCGTCTGCGTGTCATTGTCACAGGGCTCCCAGCCCAAGGGGGTCACGGCTGCCCTGTCCCAGCCCCACAGTGCTTGGGACCCCCTGTCCCAGAGCCAGGGGGGGCTTCTGGCCACCCCAGCCCAGCACATCACCCCTCCGGCCCCCCCAGTGCCCAGGACCCCATTCCAGGACTGGCCACCACGTCCCAGCTCCTCACCAGCCCCACAGCAGTCGAGACCCCCAGAACCAGAGGGTCTCTCACCCCCAGTGTCCCCGCCCCTTGCCCTCCCCATGGTGCTCAGGCCCCCCATCCCAGAGCCAGAGGAGCTTCCCCCACCCCATCCCATCTCCTCATCTGCCCCCCCCCCCAGTATTTGGGACCCGTGTCAGCCCCTCGCTGTCCCAGGGTGCCATGGGGCTGGGTGCCAGCCCAGCCACGCCCTGGGTGCAGGGGATCCGCATCATGGCCTTACATGACCCCCCCAAGTGCTGCAGGTCCCGGGCAGGATGGGGGGTGGCCCTCGTGCTGGTGCCCAGTTGCCCTGACTCCCACATGGGGCTGGGGGCGCTGCCGGGGGGTCCGTGCCCCACTGAAGGCCCAGGGCTGCAGCAGCCCCTCAGCCCCGTCTCCCCGGTCGTGTTTCAGGGGCTCACACGGTGCAGCGCATGTACGGCTGTGACCTCCTGGAGGACGGTAGCACCAGGGGGTATATGCAGGATGCCTACGACGGGAAGGACTTCATCGCCTTCGACATGGACACGATGACGTTCACCGCGGCGGACGTGGGGGCACAGGTCACCAAGAGGAAGTGGGAGGCGGACGGGACTGAAGCAGAGCAGTGGAAGCACTACCTGACGAGCACCTGCGTCGAGTGGCTGAAGAAATACGTGAGCTACGGGCAGGCCATGCTGGAGAGGAAAGGTGAGGGCGAGACAGGGACCCTGGGGACCGGCTGGCGTGGGTGCGCGTGCCGGCTCTCACCGCCACCTCCTCCCCAGAGCGCCCCACAGTCCGAGTGTCGGGGAGGGAGGCCCACGGGATCCTGACCTTGCACTGCCGCGCTTACGGCTTCTACCCGCGGCCCATCACCGTCAGCTGGCTGAAGGACGGCGAGGTCAGGGACCAGGACACCGAGTGGGGCAGCATCGCGCCCAACAGCGACGGCACCTACTACGCCTGGGCCTCCATCGATGCCCACCCAGAGGAGAAGGACAAGTACCAGTGCCGCGTGGAGCATGCCAGCCTGCCCGAGCCCGGCCTCTTCGTGTGGGGTGAGCCCCGTGGCCTTGGGCACGTGGAGCGGTGGGCTGGGGTGGTTGTCCTTCCCCTCCTCACGGCCCTGCTTTCCCCCAGAGCCGGAGTCCAACCTGTTCACCATCATGCTGGCGGTGGCTGTTGCCATGCTGGTTGTCATTGCCATCATCGGATTCATCTTCTTGAAGCGCAAATTGGGTAAAGCACCGGGGCCGCTGAGGCAGAGGGGTGTGGGAGGAAGGCAGGGCTTGGGGGGCTGGGAGGGGCTGCAGGCATGAGCCGCTGCCCTCTGGGGAGCCCCCCGAGCCTGGTGGCGAAGCGCGGTGGATGCTGATGCTTCTTTCTCTCTGCAGCGAAGAAGAAGAAGAAGGGCTACAGCACAGCACCATGTGAGTACCGGCGGCAGGTCCAGCTCCAGCCACTGCCCCATGCTGGGACGGTCTTGTGACTCCGGTTTCTGGCTGCTGCCGGCATTTCCCGATCCCCCAGTGGGGATAGACGGAGCAGCCCCAGCTCTCCGTACTCCCCTGTGGGACCTGCAGCCGGAGCAACACCGGGCTGCAGGAGGGGGACACGGAGACCCCCAGAGCAGAGGGTTGGGGACAGGGACGTGGCCCTGGGTGACACTGTCTCTTTCTCTTGTCCCTGCAGTGACCACTGCCTAACCGCTTGACGAGGGGCTGGCACATGGCTGGATGCGGCCCCGTGCCCTCTCACCAGCTGGATGAAGAGAGGTGCTGGAGGCAGCCGGGAGCTGTCTGCGGAGGGAGCTTGTCACGCTGCGCCTGCCTACCCCCGGCTACGGTGGTGGCTCTTCTGATTGTGTGAACTTGCTGTTTTCTGCTGATTTTAAAATTGGACACTGCAATTATTACCGATATTTTGAGATTGTAACTGATTTCTTCTGCATGTGTACATTTTCTGGCACGCACAATAAATGCTGGTCCCCGCCCTCCGGCGGGCTGTGCCTCCTCTCCCGGTACCGGGACTGCTCTCGCAGCCTCGGGTCGAGGGCTGTACTGGTTTTGGCTGGGATAGAGTTGATTTTTCTTCATAGCAGCACAGCGTGGTGCGGTGTTTAGGATTTGTGACCGAAACAGCGTTGGTAACACAGCGATGGATTTGAACAGCGTTGGCACAGGGTCAAAGCCTTCTCTGTTTCTCACTCAGCTCTCCCGGTGAATAGATGGGGGTTGCACAAGATGTTGGGAGGGGACACAACCAGGCAGATGACCCAAACTAACGAGAGAGATTCCAGGCTGTATCGTGTCGTGGTCAACGATAAAAAGGGAAAAGAGAGGGTTGAGGGGGACTGGCCAGCTCTTCCTTGGGAACTAGCTGGGTATCCATGTCCCTGTAGTGGAGGTGATGAGCAATGAGGCCACGCAGACGGGTGCTGAGAAGACGATCTTCTGGTATGAGGCTACATAAACAGGCACTGAGAAGAAGGTCTCGTGGTCTGAGGCCATGCAGGTGGGCAGTGAGAAGAAGATCTCCTGGTATGAGGCCATGCAAACGGTCGCTGAGAAGAAGGTCTCCTGGTCTGAGGCCATGCAGATGGGCACTGAGAAGGTCTCCTGGTCTGAGGCCACGTGGACGGGTGCTGAGGGGAAGGTCTCCTGGTCTGAGTTGTTGTAGGTGAGCACTGAGAAGAAGGTCTCTTGCTCTGAGGCCATGCAAACAGGCACTGAGAAGAAGGTCTCCTGGTCTGAGGCCACGCAGACGGGTGCTGAGAAGATGGTCTTCTGGTATGAGGCTACATAAACAGGCACTGAGAAGAAGATCTTCTGGTCTGAGGCCACGCAAACAGTCACTGAGAATAAGGTCTCCTGGTCTGAGGCCACGCAGACGGTCACTGTGACTAGACCAGGGACTCGAGTCTGAACTATAATAGTTGCTCTTGTAGTCAAGGAGACATAGTGGAAGTCCACACAGTGGACTCTTCCCCTGAGAGCGGGCAGAAACGACCTGGTCCCTATCCCCGACCAGCCTGCGAGACACAGGGAACGATTTCGTCCATCAGCCAGGTGAAGACATTTGCTCCCTGGTTGCTCTGATGCAGCCAGGATCCATTGCTAGGGATTGATGGATCGGAAGAGGGGCAGCCACCCGCAGCCTCTGGAGGTGGCCCTTGCTGAGCACGAAGGCAAGGTGTCCTCTCAAGGAAGATCTTATAACCCAGCGAGGTAAGTGGTCTACCAGAGAGGAAGGTATCCGGTATCTGAGGGCATTCACGGGGCTCTGTAGTGACCCGGACAATAATCAGGCCCTCAAAGATCTGGATGGCATCCAGCGCACACGGTCTGTATGGTGGATGTTTGTACGGAGCACACCAACGTGCACCAGCAACCCGGTCATGGTGGACTGAGACGTTGAGGCACCAACTGTCCAGGGACTGGTCTGCCAGCTCCAGCGATTCAAGGAGAACCTCTGTTCCCCCTTCCCACCATGGGTCTTTGTCTCAGCTGTGGACACTCTTCCTCAAGGTCCAGCCACTTGAAGAGAACATGGTGAGTCTCCCTCCTTGCGCCTACAGGCCAGCATCTCAGCTACCAGGAGCCTGCTCAACGGAACGGGGACTTTGGGCGCACACCACGTGCCACCTAGTAGGGTTCTCTCTGCATGACCATGGGGAGGACACAAGGATGTGGGACGGCGCACCTACCTCAGTCCTGGAAGCCCATGTGCAAGAATTGTGGGGACAAAGTGGCTAAAAAGGGACCACCCAGGAAGGTTCCTGTTCTGGTTGCCGTCAAGCAATTCCCCAGGCGCAGCAGATGGGCTGAGGACACGTCGCCTCCTTCTGATCCTGATCCAGTGGACGTAAGTCCACGTGGGGTCGAACCTCGCAGCCAGCACCACGGAAAGACCATGCTGGACCGCAGTAGGATCATAGCCACGACTAGTCCTTGCGAGGTAGCCTGGGCAAGAGAGACGCGGGCTCTTCCGAGGGTGAAAAGGCTTCTGGTTTGCAATTATAGGAGTCAGGTAACGAATGCTCTGCTCAGGACTGAGGGTCCTGCCCCCGGCTGCGCAGAGGAAAGGGACAAAGGGGTTTGATGGCCTGGCACATCAGACCCATGGAAATATGAGGCCCTGGTGGAAACCGGTGCAGGATGACCCCTAAGGGCATTGGGGTACAAGGGGATAAGACACATCTGGATTTCTGGAGTGACGGGGGGATCCCAATTGTTGTGTTGGGAGCTGAGGGAGCCCAACAGGAAACGAGTGGGAGAAGCCACAGGGCCAGAGGCTCCGTGTATCCTTGGCGTTGACTTGAAAGTAAGATACTTCAAGGAAGTAAAGATACTTCAAGGATCTGAAGGGGCACTGGCAGGCTGCTATAGATACAGAGATGTATCACACAGCAGCCAAGAAGGCCAACGGCATCCTGGCTTGTATCAGAAACAGTGTGGCCAGTAGGACTAGGGGAGCGATCGTCCCCCTGTACTCGGCGCTTCAAGGCCACACCTCGAATACTGTGTTCGGTTTTGGGCCCCTCACTACAACACAGACACTGAGGTGCTGGTTGGTGACTCAACCGCTTCCCTGGGCAGCCTGTTCCAGTGCTTGACAACCCTTTCCGTGAAGAACTTTTTCCTAATATCCAATCTAAACCTCCCCTGGTGCAATTTGAGGCTGTTTCCTCTCATCCTGTCTCACCCTGAACGCTTCCAATGGTGGAGCATCCAAAACGTCTCTGGGCAACCGGTTCCAGCCTCTCACCACCCTCCTCATAAAACATTTCCTATGTCCAATCTCGATCTCCCCTCTTTCAGTTTCAAACCACGGCCCTTGTCTTGTCACTACAGACTTTGGTTAAAAAAAAGTCTCTTGCCATCTTTCCTCCTTCGAGGAAAGTTGCAGAAGTCAAAGCCACCCAGCTCGCCCTAGAGATTGCTTCCTGACCAACGTGGCCGGTACTCCATCCCTGTACCGACTCGCTGAGGGTGCCCAACGCCTGTGGGGGTGGCTACAGCGATGATCGTGGAGGTAAACCCCTCTGGGCGGCTGGGTTATGGCAGCAGGACCTTGCTGCCTGGGTAGAGCCCCTGGGTGTAAAGGTCCATCATGTCGATGTCCAAGAGCCATGTCCCTGGAGAACATCAACGCAAGGGGCAAGTAGACCAGGCGGCAAAAAGCAGAGTGGTTCAGGTAGACCTGGACTGGGAACGTCATCGTGAGCTGTTCACAGCTCCGTGGTCCCGTGTAACGTCACAGGAGACATAACGTATGGGTAGGCTCACTATGGAGGGGTGGACCTGACCACTACAGCCATCGCACAGATCATCCATTGATGTGAAAAATGCACCGGAATCAAGCGAGTGAAGCTTCTTGGGTATAAAGGATGGTGGCTGTGGTATCATGGAAGGAAGCCGGCAGATTAATTATATCACACTGATGCCAGCACCATGCACTTGCCGTGGTGGCGGTGACAACCGGAGAGCAAGCGCATGGCTTTGGTGCCCGAGACCCTGCAGCCGGGCTGGGCGGCTCCCTGCAGCCCCTGTGACCCAGCCCGCTCCTCTCCAAAGCAATTCTGCTTTATTTCGTACAAATCTCCTGCCCAGCTGCTCGGGCAGGAGCCGTCTGCTGCTCCCCACAGCCCATCCCCAGGGTCTCTGGCCGCCCTGCGCCGGGGGAGCACTGCAGCAGGCGACTGTAGGGCCCACAGCGGCTCCGCAGCTCGGCAGGCGTCCCCGTCTCTACAACGGTGCCATGCTCCAGCACCACGATGCGATCGGCCGCCTCCAGCATCCGCGGGCAGTGGGTGATGAGCAGCACCGTCCGGGCTCCCCCGCTCCGCATCCACTGCTGCAGCTGTGGGAGATGCCGGCACCCATCAGCACCCGCTGTGGGGCCGGGACCCCCTCACTCTACCCTGGCACCTCCTGCCACTCACCGTAACCTCACCCTCCCTGCCCAGGGCGCTGGTGGCTTCATCGAGGATGAGGACGGTGGGTTGCCGCACCAGGGCCCGAGCAATGGCAATGCGCTGCTTCTCCCCTGCCGACAGCTGCCCCCCTTTCTCCCCCACGTCTGTGGGACGAAAGGCCAGGGGGTGAGAGCGGCATGCGGCCATCTGGGTCCCCCCATCAGACCCCCAGCACTCACCGGTGTCGAAGCCCCGGTCCAGCGCCGAGATGAAGCCCAGGGCGCCGGCGGCGGCAGCGGCCGCCCTCACCGCCTCCTCCCCGCAGTCCTCCAGCCCGAAGGTGATGTTGTCTCGGATGGTGCCGGAGAAAAGCACGGGCTCCTGCCCCACCAACACCACCTGCCCCCAGGCGCAGGCTGAGCCCGAGCACTACTTGGTGCAGTTGTGCTGCCCGCCTGCCCGCTGCTGCCCTCACCTGGCGGTGCAGGTACCGGTGCTCGTAGTCCCGCAGCGGCACCCCATCCAGCAGCACCTCCCCGGCCCCGGGCTCGTAGAATCGCTCCAGCAGCCCCGCGCAGGTGCTCTTCCCGCTGCCGTTGAGCCCCGCCAACGCCGTCACCTCACCAGGGCGCAGCTCGAAGGAGACATCCTGGGGGGGCGGAAGGGGATGCGGCGGTGGCGGTGGGTGCTCAGGGACACCCCGTCCCCTCCTTGGGGACCCCTGAGACCCCCAGCTCTACCTGCAGAACGAGGTGCTCAGGGCGCGCAGGGTAGGCAAAGGAGACGCATTGGAAGGTGACGTGGCCCCGCAGCCTGGTGGGTGCCCGGGTGCCCCCGGTGTCCCCGGTGGGTTCCCGGTCCAGGTACTCCAAGGTCTTGTGTCCGGCCGCTGCTTTGCTCAGCAAGTCACCGTGGCCGAACACCAGCGCCTGCGTGGGGCAGAGCCGCTGGCACCGGGGATGGGGACAGACGGACACGGGGAGGTGGGGGGCACGTGTCGCATGGTCTCACCTGCACGTGGCGGCCGACTTTAGCCTGGTAGAGAAGGAAGGTAACGAGGCTGCCAGTGGTGATGGTCCCCTCACGGAGCTGCTGGTGCCCATGGCAGAGCACCAGCACCTGCATGGCCAGCTGCAGCGCCTGCAGGGAACAGGGGTCAGTGGGTGGGGGGACAGGGGTGTCCAGATGCCAGGGTCTCTCCTGCGCCCACCTCACCCGCTGGACAAGGGTGAAGAATGCCCATTCCACATCTATCTGGTCCTTCAGCCCCAGCATCTTGGCCAGTGCTTGGCTGTGGCAGCGCTCCTCCTCCTCCTCCCCGGCGAAGGTCTGCACTGTCTCAATGGAGGAGACGGCCTCCTGCACCACCGCGGTGGTGTTGGCCTTGGCATCCAGCATGGCTCGCTGCAGCACCTGGGTGGGGACGGCCGGATTCAGTGCCCGCAGGGCGGCAACAGGACATCCCCACCGGCCTGGCCCTGCCAGCCCAGCCCCACCATCCCATTCCCACCAGCCCCAAAGCTCTGTCCCCACCCCAGGGTCCCTGCTCCACTGTCCCCAACCCTGCCAACCCCACCCCATGCACAGTACCTACCCTCCTCACTGCTCCCACCACCCCCATCCCATCCCGTTCCCACCGCCCCCATCCCACCATCCCATCTCCCTCTCCTCATCCCACCATCCCATTCCCACTGTCCCATCCTGTCCCTACCATCCCGCCCCATCCCCACCATCCCATCCCCATTTCATCCCATCCCCACCATCCCATTCCCACTGTCCCATCCTGTCCCTACCATCCCACCCCATCCCCACCGTCCCATCCTGTCCCACCATTCCCATTGCCACCATCTCGTCCCCCTGGTCCCCATCCCACCATCCCATCCTCACCTGTTCCCACCATTCCCATCCCCTCCGTCCCATCCCCACCATCCCATCCCATCCCCATTCCCTCTCCCTGGTCCCCATCCCACCATCCCATTCCCACTGTCCCATCCCGTCCCCACCATCCTGTCCAATCCCCACCATCCCATCCCCATTTCATCCCATCCCCACCATTCCCTCCTGTCCCACCATTCCCGTTACCACCACCTGTCCCCCTGGTCCCCATCCCACCATCCCATCCTCACCATCCCCTCCTGTTCCCACCATCCCCATCCTATCCCTACTGTCCCATCTCATCCCCACCATCCCCATTCCCACTATCCCCATTCCCTCTTCCTGGTCCCCATCCCACCATCCCATTCCCACTGTCCCATCCCATCCCCACCATCCCCATTCCATCTTCCTGGTCCCCATCCCACCATCCCATTCCCACTGTCCCATCCCATCCCCACCATCTCCATTCCCTCTTCCTGGTCCCCATCCCACCATCCCATTCCCACTGTCCCATCCCCACCACCTCCATCCCATCCCCACCATCCCCATTCCATCTTGCTGATCCCCATCCCACCATCCCATTCCCACTGTCCCATCCCATCCCCACCATCCCCATTCCCTCTCCCTGGTCCCCATCCCACCATCCCATTCCCACTGTCCCATCCCATCCCCACCATCCCCATTCCCTCTCCCTGGTCCCCATCCCACCATCCCATTCCCACTGTCCCCATCCCATCCCCCCCATCCCCATTCCCTCTCCCTGGTCCCCATCCTACCATCTCATTCCCACTGTCCCGTCCCATCCCATCCCCACCATCTCCATCCCATCCCCACCATCCCCATTGCCACCATCCCCATTCCCTCTCCCTGGTCCCCATCCCACCATCCCATTCCCACTGTCCCATCCCATCCCCACCATCCCCATTCCCTCTCCCTGGTCCCCATCCCACCATCCCATTCACACTGTCCCATCCCATCCCCACCATCCCCATTCCCTCTCCCTGGTCCCCATCCCACCATTCCCATTCCCACTGTCCCATCCCATCCCCACCATCCCCATTGCCACCATCTGTCCCCCTGGTCCCCATCCCACCAACCCATCCTCACCATCCCCTCCTGTTCCCACCGTCCCCATTCCCACCATCCCCTCCCATTCCCACCATCCCCATTCCATCTCCCTGGTCCCCATCCCACCATCCCATTCACACTGTCCCATCCCATCCCCACCATCCCCATTGCCACCATCTTGTCCCCCTGATCCCCATCCCACCAACCCATCCTCACCGTCCCCTCCCGTTCCCACCATCCCCATTCCCACCATCCCCATTCCCTCTCCATGGTCCCCATCCCACCATCCCATCCCATCTCCCTCTCCCCCTCCCACCATCCCATTCCCACTGTCCCATCCCATCCCCACCATCTCCATCCCATTCCCACCATCCCCGTCCCATCCCCACCATCCCCATTGCCACCATCTTGTCCCCCTGATCCCCATCCCACCAACCCATCCTCACCGTCCCCTCCCGTTCCCACCATCCCCATTCCATCTCCCTGGTCCCCATCCCACCATCCCATCCCATCTCCCTCTCCCCCTCCCACCATCCCATTCCCACTGTCCCATCCCCTCCCCACCATCCTGCCCCATCCCCACCAACCCATCCCCAATCCCCACCATTCCCGTTCCCACCATCCCGTCCCCACCTCGTCCCGTCCCCACCGGCACCTGGTACCGGGCGTCGTAGACCTTGCGCGCGGTGATGGTGAGGGGAACCTCCAGCAGCGCCAGCAGCGCCAGCCGGGGCGAGAGCCCCACCATGAAGCCACCCAACCCCAACGCCGTCACCAAGCTCCGCAACGCCACGTTGACGCTGCTCGGCACCGCCCCGCACAGCAAGGGCACGTCGTTGGCCAACCGGGCGGACAATTCGGCTGCGGGGATGGTGAGGGGTCAGCGGTGGGGTGGGGGGCCCTGGGGTGGGTGGAGGGGGCTGGGGACCCCCCTACCTGCCGGTGTCCCCTGGAAGAAGGCCAGATCCTGGCGCACCAGGCAGGAGAAGAGCCGGTGGCAGGTGCTCCGTTCGAGCCGGGCTTTTGCCAGGACGAAGAGACCCCCGCGGCAGCCGGCAAACAGCGATCTGGGGAGGGGGAC
Source organism: Gavia stellata (assembly GCF_030936135.1). Lineage (NCBI taxonomy): Eukaryota > Metazoa > Chordata > Aves > Gaviiformes > Gaviidae > Gavia > Gavia stellata. The sequence continues at coordinate 2,588 of NW_026776780.1, read as the reverse complement.
ACACGGACGGACACAGGGACCCCCATCAGCCCGGCCGCGGAGGACGGACGGACGGACAAGCGGGACACAGGGACCCCCACCTGCCCAAATCGGCGGCGACGACCAGGCCGACGGTGAAGGCGGTGAGTCCGTTGCCGCTTCGGATGGCGTCCAGGGCTTTGCCGGTGCAATACGGCCCCGCGGTCTCACCTGGATGGGCACCGGTGCGGGGTGGGGGGGGGTCAGTGCGGGGGGCGGCGGCAACGCCAGGACACCCCCCGTCCCCCACATCCGCCGTCACTCACCCAGAACGGCCAACACCAGGAAGAAGAAGGCGCCGGTGAGGACGGGCCACTCGGCCCACGCCAGCGCCAGCAGCTGCCGCACGGCCACCGGCGACTCGGTGCCCACGGCCTCACCGGGCGCCGGCGTGGCCCAAGCCAGCAGCGCCGCAGCGGCCGCACCGTGGGTCAAGGCCAACCATGCCGGCGCGGCCGTGGCCAGCAGTACCGGCGCGGCACTGTACGGCACCAGGAGGCTCCGGAGGGTGAGGAAGGTGGCGGGGGTGAGGCTGAGCACGACGGCGGCTCCCCGGGGACCCCCCGGCGCCAGCAGCCGCTCGGCCGCGGTAAACGCCGGCAGCCGCAGTCCGGCTTCCAGCCAGGTGGCTGCCAGGCCCAACTGGGCCAGCGCCGGGGCCAGCCGGGCCAGTGCCGCCAGCACCACCAGGTCGACCAGGAGCAGGAGGCAGGCCAGGCGGACGGCGGGGAGCAGCGCCATGGCGGGGGGCGCTCACCAGTAAAGACCAGTGCTCCCAGTGCAGCTCCCCGTCACTGTGCTCGGCAACCTAGGGAACTCACCAGTCAACACCAGTGCTCCCAGTCCAGCTCCCCCAGTCCCAGCCTGGATCCACAAGACCCCACCCAGCACCTTGGGGTGCTCACCAGTCAACACCAGTGCTCCCAGTCCAGCTCCCCCAGTCCCAGCCTGGATCTACAAGACCCTGCCAGCACCCTGGGGTGCTCACCAGTCAACACCAGTGCTCCCAGTCCAGCTCCCTCAGCCCCCTGAGACCTCCCTGACACCCTGGGGTGCTTACCAGTCAACACCAGTGCTCCCAGTCCAGACCCCCAGTCCCAGCCTGGATCCACAACACCACACCCAGCACCTTGGGGTGCTCACCAGTCAACACCAGTGCTCCCAGTCCAGCTCCCTCAGACCCCGAGACCCTGCCTGGCACCCTGGGGTGCTCACCAGTCAACACCAGTGCTCCCAGTCCAGACCCCCAGTCCCGGCCTGGATCCACAAGACCCCACCCAGCACCCTGGGGTGCTCACCAGTCAACACCAGTGCTCCCAGTCCAGCCCCCCAGTCCCAGCCTGGATCCACAAGACCCCACCCAGCACCCTGGGGTGCTCACCAGTCAACACCAGTGCTCCCAGTCCAGCCCCCCAGTCCCAGCCTGGATCCACAAGACCCCACCCAGCACCCTGGGGTGTTCACCAGTCAACACCAGTGCTCCCAGTCCAGACCCCCAGTCCCAGCCTGGATCCACAACACCACACCCAGCACCTTGGGGTGCTCACCAGTCAACACCAGTGCTCCCAGTCCAGCTCCCTCAGACCCCGAGACCCTGCCTGGCACCCTGGGGTGCTCACCAGTCAACACCAGTGCTCCCAGTCCAGACCCCCCAGTCCCGGCCTGGATCCACAAGACCCCACCCAGCACCCTGGGGTGCTCACCAGTCAACACCAGTGCTCCCAGTCCAGCCCCCCAGTCCCAGCCTGGATCCACAAGACCCCACCCAGCACCCTGGGGTGCTCACCAGTCAACACCAGTGCTCCCAGTCCAGCCCCCAGTCCCAGCCTGGATCCACAAGACCCCACCCAGCACCTTGGGGTGCTCACCAGTCAACACCAGTGCTCCCAGTCCAGCCCCCCAGTCCCAGCCTGGATCCACAAGACCCTGCCCAGCACCCTGGGGTGCTCACCAGTCAACACCAGTGCTCCCAGTCCAGCCCCCCAGTCCCAGCCTGGATCCACAAGACCCCACCCAGTACCCTGGGGTGCTCACCAGTCAACACCAGTGCTCCCAGTCCAGCCCCCCAGTCCCAGCCTGGATCCACAAGACCCCACCCAGCACCCTGGGGTGTTCACCAGTCAACACCAGTGCTCCCAGTCCAGACCCCCCAGTCCCAGCCTGGATCCACAAGACCCCACCCAGCACCCTGGGGTGCTCACCAGTCAACACCAGTGCTCCCAGTCCAGACCCCCAGTCCCAGCCTGGATCCACAAGACCCCACCCAGCACCCTGGGGTGCTCACCAGTCAACACCAGTGCTCCCAGTCCAGCTCCCTCGGCTCCCCAGACCCTGCCGGCACCCTAGAGCAGACACCAGTGCTCCCAGTACACCCCCCCCAGCAGCCCCAGTCCCACCCAGTACCTCCAGCCCGGTCCCCGCCAGACGCCTTTGCTTTCACTTTCGCGGCCCCGCCCCCTCCGCCCCTCGCCCCGCCCCCTCCGCCCCTCGCCCCGCCCATCTCCACCCAATCTACCCTCGCCCCGCCCATTCCCCCGCCCCAGCCCCGCCCCTCTGCCTCGCCCCGCCCA
>NW_026776779.1:0-37889 GCF_030936135.1 Gavia stellata | reverse complement strand
TTCTCCTGCTCAATCTGGCCAGAGCTCAACACCGAAATTGCGAACGGCCAGGGATTCCTCCTACACTAAAGGTGCCAGCCCTGAAAGCTCTTGCTGGTCCTCATCTCCCACTGGTAACCTCTCAAACGAACCACAAACACTTGGGCTCTCAACTTGTTTGGCCTACTAAAACTTCCAACGTACACAGCCTCTCCTGCTCAATCTGGCCAGAGCTCAACACCGACATTGCGAACGTCCAGGGATTGCTCCTACACTAAAGGTGCCAGCCCTGAAAGCTCTTGCTGGTCCTCATCTCCCACTGGTAACCTCTCAAACGAACCACAAACACTTGGGCTCTGAACTTGTTTAGCCTACTAAAACTTCCAACGTACACAGCCTCTCCTGCTCAATCTGGCCAGAGCTCAACACCGACATTGCGAACGTCCAGGGATTGCTCCTACACTAAAGGTGCCAGCCCTGAAAGCTCTTGCTGGTCCTCATCTCCCACTGGTAACCTCTCAAACGAACCACAAACACTTGGCCTCTGAACTTGTTTAGCCTACTAAAACTTCCAACGTACACAGCCTCTCCTGCTCAATCTGGCCAGAGCTCAACACCGACATTGCGAACGTCCAGGGATTGCTCCTACACTAAAGGTGCCAGCCCTGAAAGCTCTTGCTGGTCCTCATCTCCCACTGGTAACCTCTCAAACGAACCACAAACACTTGGGCTCTGAACTTGTTTAGCCTACTAAAACTTCCAACGTACACAGCCTCTCCTGCTCAATCTGGCCAGAGCTCAACACCGACATTGCGAACGTCCAGGGATTGCTCCTACACTAAAGGTGCCAGCCCTGAAAGCTCTTGCTGGTCCTCATCTCCCACTGGTAACCTCTCAAACGAACCACAAACACTTGGGCTCTCAACTTGTTTCGCCTACTAAAACTTCCAACGTACACAGCCTCTCCTGCTCAATCTGGCCAGAGCTCAACACCGAAATTGCGAACGTCCAGGGATTGCTCCTACACTAAAGGTGCCAGCCCTGAAAGCTCTTGCTGCTCCTCATCTCCCACTGGTAACCTCTCAAACGAACCACAAACACTTGGGCTCTGAACTTGTTTAGCCTACTAAAACTTCCAATGTACACAGCCTCTCCTGCTCAATCTGGCCAGAGCTCAACACCGAAATTACGAACGTCCATCGATTGCTCCTACACTAAAGGTGCCAGTCCTGAAAGCTCTTGCTGGTCCTCATCTCCCACTGGTAACCTCTCAAACGAACCACAAACACTTGGGCTCTGAACTTGTTTAGCCTACTAAAACTTCCAACGTACACAGCCTCTCCTGCTCAATCTGGCCAGAGCTCAACACCGACATTGCGAACGTCCAGGGATTGCTCCTACACTAAAGGTGCCAGCCCTGAAAGCTCTTGCTGGTCCTCATCTCCCACTGGTAACCTCTCAAACGAACCACAAACACTTGGGCTCTCAACTTGTTTAGCCTACTAAAACTTCCAACGTACACAGCCTCTCCTGCTCAATCTGGCCAGAGCTCAACACCGACATTGCGAACGTCCAGGGATTGCTCCTACACTAAAGGTGCCAGCCCTGAAAGCTCTTGCTGGTCCTCATCTCCCACTGGTAACCTCTCAAACGAACCACAAACACTTGGGCTCTGAACTTGTTTAGCCTACCAAAATGTCCAACGTACACCGCCTCTCCTGCTCAATCTGGTCAGAGCTCAACACCGACATTGCGAACATCCAGGGATTGCTCCTACACTAAAGGTGCCAGCCCTGAAAGCTCTTGCTGGTCCTCATCTCCCACTGGTAACCTCTCAAACGAACCACAAACACTTGGGCTCTGAACTTGTTTAGCCTAATAAAACTTCCAACGTACACAGCCTCTCCTGCTCAATCTGGTCAGAGCTCAACACCGACATCGCGAACGTCCAGGGATTGCTCCTACACTAAAGGTGCCAGCCCTGAAAGCTCTTGCTGCTCCTCATCTCCCACTGGTAACCTCTCAAACGAACCACAAACACTTGGGCTCTGAACTTGTTTAGCCTACTAAAACTTCCAACGTACACAGCCTCTCCTGCTCAATCTGGCCAGAGCTCAACACCGACATTGCGAACGTCCAGGGATTCCTCCTACACTAAAGGTGCCAGCCCTGAAAGCTCTTGCTGGTCCTCATCTCCCACTGGTAACCTCTCAAACGAACCACAAACACTTGGGCTCTGAACTTGTTTAGCCTACTAAAACTTCCAACGTACACAGCCTCTCCTGCTCAATCTGGCCAGAGCTCAACACCGACATTGCAAACGTCCAGCGATTGCTCCTACACTAAAGGTGCCAGCCCTGAAAGCTCTTGCTGCTCCTCATCTCCCACTGGTAACCTCTCAAACGAACCACAAGCACTTGGGCTCTGAACTTGTTTAGCCTACTAAAACTTCCAACGTACACAGCCTCTCCTGCTCAATCTGGCCAGAGCTCAACACCGAAATTACGAACGTCCAGGGATTGCTCCTACACTAAAGGTGCCAGCCCTGAAAGCTCTTGCTGGTCCTCATCTCCCACTGGTAACCTCTCAAACGAACCACAAACACTTGGGCTCTGAACTTGTTTAGCCTACTAAAACTTCCAACGTACACAGCCTCTCCTGCTCAATCTGGCCAGAGCTCAACACCGACATTGCGAACGTCCAGGGATTGCTCCTACACTAAAGGTGCCAGCCCTGAAAGCTCTTGCTGGTCCTCATCTCCCACTGGTAACCTCTCAAACGAACCACAAACACTTGGGCTCTGAACTTGTTTCGCCTACTAAAACTTCCAACGTACACAGCCTCTCCTGCTCAATCTGGCCAGAGCTCAACACCGACATTGCGAACGTCCAGGGATTGCTCCTACACTAAAGGTGCCAGCCCTGAAAGCTCTTGCTGGTCCTCATCTCCCACTGGTAACCTCTCAAACGAACCACAAACACTTGGGCTCTGAACTTGTTTAGCCTACTAAAACTTCCAACGTACACAGCCTCTCCTGCTCAATCTGGCCAGAGCTCAACACCGACATTGCGAACGTCCAGGGATTCCTCCTACACTAAAGGTGCCAGCCCTGAAAGCTCTTGCTGGTCCTCATCTCCCACTGGTAACCTCTCAAACGAACCACAAACACTTGGGCTCTGAACTTGTTTAGCCTACTAAAACTTCCAACGTACACAGCCTCTCCTGCTCAATCTGGCCAGAGCTCAACACCGACATTGCGAACGTCCAGGGATTGCTCCTACACTAAAGGTGCCAGCCCTGAAAGCTCTTGCTGGTCCTCATCTCCCACTGGTAACCTCTCAAACGAACCACAAACACTTGGGCTCTGAACTTGTTTCGCCTACTAAAACTTCCAACGTACACAGCCTCTCCTGCTCAATCTGGCCAGAGCTCAACACCGAAATTGCGAACGTCCAGGGATTGCTCCTACACTAAAGGTGCCAGCCCTGAAAGCTCTTGCTGCTCCTCATCTCCCACTGGTAACCTCTCAAACGAACCACAAACACTTGGGCTCTGAACTTGTTTAGCCTACTAAAACTTCCAATGTACACAGCCTCTCCTGCTCAATCTGGCCAGAGCTCAACACCGAAATTACGAACGTCCATCGATTGCTCCTACACTAAAGGTGCCAGTCCTGAAAGCTCTTGCTGGTCCTCATCTCCCACTGGTAACCTCTCAAACGAACCACAAACACTTGGGCTCTGAACTTGTTTAGCCTACTAAAACTTCCAACGTACACAGCCTCTCCTGCTCAATCTGGCCAGAGCTCAACACCGACATTGCGAACGTCCAGGGATTGCTCCTACACTAAAGGTGCCAGCCCTGAAAGCTCTTGCTGGTCCTCATCTCCCACTGGTAACCTCTCAAACGAACCACAAACACTTGGGCTCTGAACTTGTTTAGCCTACTAAAACTTCCAACGTACACAGCCTCTCCTGCTCAATCTGGCCAGAGCTCAACACCGACATTGCGAACGTCCAGGGATTGCTCCTACACTAAAGGTGCCAGCCCTGAAAGCTCTTGCTGGTCCTCATCTCCCACTGGTAACCTCTCAAACGAACCACAAACACTTGGGCTCTGAACTTGTTTCGCCTACTAAAACTTCCAACGTACACAGCCTCTCCTGCTCAATCTGGCCAGAGCTCAACACCGACATTGCGAACGTCCAGGATTGCTCCTACACTAAAGGTGCCAGCCCTGAAAGCTCTTGCTGGTCCTCATCTCCCACTGGTAACCTCTCAAACGAACCACAAACACTTGGGCTCTGAACTTGTTTAGCCTACCAAAATGTCCAACGTACACCGCCTCTCCTGCTCAATCTGGTCAGAGCTCAACACCGACATTGCGAACATCCAGGGATTGCTCCTACACTAAAGGTGCCAGCCCTGAAAGCTCTTGCTGGTCCTCATCTCCCACTGGTAACCTCTCAAACGAACCACAAACACTTGGGCTCTGAACTTGTTTAGCCTGCTAAAACTTCCAACGTACACAGCCTCTCCTGCTCAATCTGGCCAGAGCTCAACACCGACATTGCGAACGTCCAGGGATTGCTCCTACACTAAAGGTGCCAGCCCTGAAAGCTCTTGCTGGTCCTCATCTCCCACTGGTAACCTCTCAAACGAACCACAAACACTTGGGCTCTGAACTTGTTTAGGCTGCTAAAACTTCCAACGTACACAGCCTCTCCTGCTCAATCTGGCCAGAGCTCAACACCGACATTGCGAACGTCCAGGGATTGCTCCTACACTAAAGGTGCCAGCCCTGAAAGCTCTTGCTGGTCCTCATCTTCCACTGGTAACCTCTCAAACGAACCACAAACACTTGGGCTCTCAACTTGTTTAGGCTGCTAAAACTTCCAACGTACACAGCCTCTCCTGCTCAATCTGGCCAGAGCTCAACACCGACATTGCAAAAGTCCAGGGATTGCTCCTACACTAAAGGTGCCAGCCCTGAAAGCTCTTGCTGGTCCTCATCTCCCACTGGTAACCTCTCAAACGAACCACAAGCACTTGGGCTCTGAACTTGTTTAGCCTACTAAAACTTCCAACGTACACAGCCTCTCCTGCTCAATCTGGCCAGAGCTCAACACCGAAATTACGAACGTCCAGGGATTGCTCCTACACTAAAGGTGCCAGCCCTGAAAGCTCTTGCTGGTCCTCATCTCCCACTGGTAACCTCTCAAACGAACCACAAACACTTGGGCTCTGAACTTGTTTAGCCTACTAAAACTTCCAACGTACACAGCCTCTCCTGCTCAATCTGGCCAGAGCTCAACACCGAAATTACGAACGTCCAGGGATTGCTCCTACACTAAAGGTGCCAGCCCTGAAAGCTCTTGCTGGTCCTCATCTCCCACTGGTAACCTCTCAAACGAACCACAAACACTTGGGCTCTGAACTTGTTTAGCCTACTAAAACTTCCAACGTACACAGCCTCTCCTGCTCATTCTGGCCAGAGCTCAACACCGACATTGCGAACGTCCAGGGATTGCTCCTACACTAAAGGTGCCAGCCCTGAAAGCTCTTGCTGGTCCTCATCTCCCACTGGTAACCTCTCAAACGAACCACAAACACTTGGGCTCTGAACTTGTTTCGCCTACTAAAACTTCCAACGTACACAGCCTCTCCTGCTCAATCTGGCCAGAGCTCAACACCGACATTGCGAACGTCCAGCGATTGCTCCTACACTAAAGGTGCCAGTCCTGAAAGCTCTTGCTGGTCCTCATCTCCCACTGGTAACCTCTCAAACGAACCACAAACACTTGGGCTCTGAACTTGTTTAGCTGCTAAAACTTCCAATGTACACAGCCTCTCCTGCTCAATCTGGCCAGAGCTCAACACCGAAATTGCGAACGGCCAGGGATTCCTCCTACACTAAAGGTGCCAGCCCTGAAAGCTCTTGCTGGTCCTCATCTCCCACTGGTAACCTCTCAAACGAACCACAAACACTTGGGCTCTGAACTTGTTTAGCCTACTAAAACTTCCAATGTACACAGCCTCTCCTGCTCAATCTGGCCAGAGCTCAACACCGAAATTACGAACGTCCATCGATTGCTCCTACACTAAAGGTGCCAGTCCTGAAAGCTCTTGCTGGTCCTCATCTCCCACTGGTAACCTCTCAAACGAACCACAAACACTTGGGCTCTGAACTTGTTTAGCCTACTAAAACTTCCAACGTACACAGCCTCTCCTGCTCAATCTGGCCAGAGCTCAACACCGACATTGCGAACGTCCAGGGATTGCTCCTACACTAAAGGTGCCAGCCCTGAAAGCTCTTGCTGGTCCTCATCTCCCACTGGTAACCTCTCAAACGAACCACAAACACTTGGGCTCTCAACTTGTTTAGCCTACTAAAACTTCCAACGTACACAGCCTCTCCTGCTCAATCTGGCCAGAGCTCAACACCGACATTGCGAACGTCCAGGGATTGCTCCTACACTAAAGGTGCCAGCCCTGAAAGCTCTTGCTGGTCCTCATCTCCCACTGGTAACCTCTCAAACGAACCACAAACACTTGGGCTCTGAACTTGTTTAGCCTACCAAAATGTCCAACGTACACCGCCTCTCCTGTTCAATCTGGTCAGAGCTCAACACCGACATTGCGAACATCCAGGGATTGCTCCTACACTAAAGGTGCCAGCCCTGAAAGCTCTTGCTGGTCCTCATCTCCCACTGGTAACCTCTCAAACGAACCACAAACACTTGGGCTCTGAACTTGTTTAGCCTACTAAAACTTCCAACGTACACAGCCTCTCCTGCTCAATCTGGTCAGAGCTCAACACCGACATCGCGAACGTCCAGGGATTGCTCCTACACTAAAGGTGCCAGCCCTGAAAGCTCTTGCTGCTCCTCATCTCCCACTGGTAACCTCTCAAACGAACCACAAACACTTGGGCTCTGAACTTGTTTAGCCTACTAAAACTTCCAACGTACACAGCCTCTCCTGCTCAATCTGGCCAGAGCTCAACACCGACATTGCGAACGTCCAGGGATTCCTCCTACACTAAAGGTGCCAGCCCTGAAAGCTCTTGCTGGTCCTCATCTCCCACTGGTAACCTCTCAAACGAACCACAAACACTTGGGCTCTGAACTTGTTTAGCCTACTAAAACTTCCAACGTACACAGCCTCTCCTGCTCAATCTGGCCAGAGCTCAACACCGACATTGCAAACGTCCAGCGATTGCTCCTACACTAAAGGTGCCAGCCCTGAAAGCTCTTGCTGGTCCTCATCTCCCACTGGTAACCTCTCAAACGAACCACAAACACTTGGGCTCTGAACTTGTTTAGCCTACTAAAACTTCCAACGTACACAGCCTCTCCTGCTCATTCTGGCCAGAGCTCAACACCGACATTGCGAACGTCCAGGGATTGCTCCTACACTAAAGGTGCCAGCCCTGAAAGCTCTTGCTGGCCCTCATCTCCCACTGGTAACCTCTCAAACGAACCACAAACACTTGGGCTCTGAACTTGTTTCGCCTACTAAAACTTCCAACGTACACAGCCTCTCCTGCTCAATCTGGCCAGAGCTCAACACCGACATTGCGAACGTCCAGCGATTGCTCCTACACTAAAGGTGCCAGTCCTGAAAGCTCTTGCTGGTCCTCATCTCCCACTGGTAACCTCTCAAACGAACCACAAACACTTGGGCTCTGAACTTGTTTAGCTGCTAAAACTTCCAATGTACACAGCCTCTCCTGCTCAATCTGGCCAGAGCTCAACACCGAAATTGCGAACGGCCAGGGATTCCTCCTACACTAAAGGTGCCAGCCCTGAAAGCTCTTGCTGGTCCTCATCTCCCACTGGTAACCTCTCAAACGAACCACAAACACTTGGGCTCTCAACTTGTTTGGCCTACTAAAACTTCCAACGTACACAGCCTCTCCTGCTCAATCTGGCCAGAGCTCAACACCGACATTGCGAACGTCCAGGGATTGCTCCTACACTAAAGGTGCCAGCCCTGAAAGCTCTTGCTGGTCCTCATCTCCCACTGGTAACCTCTCAAACGAACCACAAACACTTGGGCTCTGAACTTGTTTAGCCTACTAAAACTTCCAACGTACACAGCCTCTCCTGCTCAATCTGGCCAGAGCTCAACACCGACATTGCGAACGTCCAGGGATTGCTCCTACACTAAAGGTGCCAGCCCTGAAAGCTCTTGCTGGTCCTCATCTCCCACTGGTAACCTCTCAAACGAACCACAAACACTTGGCCTCTGAACTTGTTTAGCCTACTAAAACTTCCAACGTACACAGCCTCTCCTGCTCAATCTGGCCAGAGCTCAACACCGACATTGCGAACGTCCAGGGATTGCTCCTACACTAAAGGTGCCAGCCCTGAAAGCTCTTGCTGGTCCTCATCTCCCACTGGTAACCTCTCAAACGAACCACAAACACTTGGGCTCTGAACTTGTTTAGCCTACTAAAACTTCCAACGTACACAGCCTCTCCTGCTCAATCTGGCCAGAGCTCAACACCGACATTGCGAACGTCCAGGGATTGCTCCTACACTAAAGGTGCCAGCCCTGAAAGCTCTTGCTGGTCCTCATCTCCCACTGGTAACCTCTCAAACGAACCACAAACACTTGGGCTCTCAACTTGTTTCGCCTACTAAAACTTCCAACGTACACAGCCTCTCCTGCTCAATCTGGCCAGAGCTCAACACCGAAATTGCGAACGTCCAGGGATTGCTCCTACACTAAAGGTGCCAGCCCTGAAAGCTCTTGCTGCTCCTCATCTCCCACTGGTAACCTCTCAAACGAACCACAAACACTTGGGCTCTGAACTTGTTTAGCCTACTAAAACTTCCAATGTACACAGCCTCTCCTGCTCAATCTGGCCAGAGCTCAACACCGAAATTACGAACGTCCATCGATTGCTCCTACACTAAAGGTGCCAGTCCTGAAAGCTCTTGCTGGTCCTCATCTCCCACTGGTAACCTCTCAAACGAACCACAAACACTTGGGCTCTGAACTTGTTTAGCCTACTAAAACTTCCAACGTACACAGCCTCTCCTGCTCAATCTGGCCAGAGCTCAACACCGACATTGCGAACGTCCAGGGATTGCTCCTACACTAAAGGTGCCAGCCCTGAAAGCTCTTGCTGGTCCTCATCTCCCACTGGTAACCTCTCAAACGAACCACAAACACTTGGGCTCTCAACTTGTTTAGCCTACTAAAACTTCCAACGTACACAGCCTCTCCTGCTCAATCTGGCCAGAGCTCAACACCGACATTGCGAACGTCCAGGGATTGCTCCTACACTAAAGGTGCCAGCCCTGAAAGCTCTTGCTGGTCCTCATCTCCCACTGGTAACCTCTCAAACGAACCACAAACACTTGGGCTCTGAACTTGTTTAGCCTACCAAAATGTCCAACGTACACCGCCTCTCCTGCTCAATCTGGTCAGAGCTCAACACCGACATTGCGAACATCCAGGGATTGCTCCTACACTAAAGGTGCCAGCCCTGAAAGCTCTTGCTGGTCCTCATCTCCCACTGGTAACCTCTCAAACGAACCACAAACACTTGGGCTCTGAACTTGTTTAGCCTAATAAAACTTCCAACGTACACAGCCTCTCCTGCTCAATCTGGTCAGAGCTCAACACCGACATCGCGAACGTCCAGGGATTGCTCCTACACTAAAGGTGCCAGCCCTGAAAGCTCTTGCTGCTCCTCATCTCCCACTGGTAACCTCTCAAACGAACCACAAACACTTGGGCTCTGAACTTGTTTAGCCTACTAAAACTTCCAACGTACACAGCCTCTCCTGCTCAATCTGGCCAGAGCTCAACACCGACATTGCGAACGTCCAGGGATTCCTCCTACACTAAAGGTGCCAGCCCTGAAAGCTCTTGCTGGTCCTCATCTCCCACTGGTAACCTCTCAAACGAACCACAAACACTTGGGCTCTGAACTTGTTTAGCCTACTAAAACTTCCAACGTACACAGCCTCTCCTGCTCAATCTGGCCAGAGCTCAACACCGACATTGCAAACGTCCAGCGATTGCTCCTACACTAAAGGTGCCAGCCCTGAAAGCTCTTGCTGCTCCTCATCTCCCACTGGTAACCTCTCAAACGAACCACAAGCACTTGGGCTCTGAACTTGTTTAGCCTACTAAAACTTCCAACGTACACAGCCTCTCCTGCTCAATCTGGCCAGAGCTCAACACCGAAATTACGAACGTCCAGGGATTGCTCCTACACTAAAGGTGCCAGCCCTGAAAGCTCTTGCTGGTCCTCATCTCCCACTGGTAACCTCTCAAACGAACCACAAACACTTGGGCTCTGAACTTGTTTAGCCTACTAAAACTTCCAACGTACACAGCCTCTCCTGCTCAATCTGGCCAGAGCTCAACACCGACATTGCGAACGTCCAGGGATTGCTCCTACACTAAAGGTGCCAGCCCTGAAAGCTCTTGCTGGTCCTCATCTCCCACTGGTAACCTCTCAAACGAACCACAAACACTTGGGCTCTGAACTTGTTTCGCCTACTAAAACTTCCAACGTACACAGCCTCTCCTGCTCAATCTGGCCAGAGCTCAACACCGACATTGCGAACGTCCAGGGATTGCTCCTACACTAAAGGTGCCAGCCCTGAAAGCTCTTGCTGGTCCTCATCTCCCACTGGTAACCTCTCAAACGAACCACAAACACTTGGGCTCTGAACTTGTTTAGCCTACTAAAACTTCCAACGTACACAGCCTCTCCTGCTCAATCTGGCCAGAGCTCAACACCGACATTGCGAACGTCCAGGGATTCCTCCTACACTAAAGGTGCCAGCCCTGAAAGCTCTTGCTGGTCCTCATCTCCCACTGGTAACCTCTCAAACGAACCACAAACACTTGGGCTCTGAACTTGTTTAGCCTACTAAAACTTCCAACGTACACAGCCTCTCCTGCTCAATCTGGCCAGAGCTCAACACCGACATTGCGAACGTCCAGGGATTGCTCCTACACTAAAGGTGCCAGCCCTGAAAGCTCTTGCTGGTCCTCATCTCCCACTGGTAACCTCTCAAACGAACCACAAACACTTGGGCTCTGAACTTGTTTCGCCTACTAAAACTTCCAACGTACACAGCCTCTCCTGCTCAATCTGGCCAGAGCTCAACACCGAAATTGCGAACGTCCAGGGATTGCTCCTACACTAAAGGTGCCAGCCCTGAAAGCTCTTGCTGCTCCTCATCTCCCACTGGTAACCTCTCAAACGAACCACAAACACTTGGGCTCTGAACTTGTTTAGCCTACTAAAACTTCCAATGTACACAGCCTCTCCTGCTCAATCTGGCCAGAGCTCAACACCGAAATTACGAACGTCCATCGATTGCTCCTACACTAAAGGTGCCAGTCCTGAAAGCTCTTGCTGGTCCTCATCTCCCACTGGTAACCTCTCAAACGAACCACAAACACTTGGGCTCTGAACTTGTTTAGCCTACTAAAACTTCCAACGTACACAGCCTCTCCTGCTCAATCTGGCCAGAGCTCAACACCGACATTGCGAACGTCCAGGGATTGCTCCTACACTAAAGGTGCCAGCCCTGAAAGCTCTTGCTGGTCCTCATCTCCCACTGGTAACCTCTCAAACGAACCACAAACACTTGGGCTCTGAACTTGTTTAGCCTACTAAAACTTCCAACGTACACAGCCTCTCCTGCTCAATCTGGCCAGAGCTCAACACCGACATTGCGAACGTCCAGGGATTGCTCCTACACTAAAGGTGCCAGCCCTGAAAGCTCTTGCTGGTCCTCATCTCCCACTGGTAACCTCTCAAACGAACCACAAACACTTGGGCTCTGAACTTGTTTCGCCTACTAAAACTTCCAACGTACACAGCCTCTCCTGCTCAATCTGGCCAGAGCTCAACACCGACATTGCGAACGTCCAGGGATTGCTCCTACACTAAAGGTGCCAGCCCTGAAAGCTCTTGCTGGTCCTCATCTCCCACTGGTAACCTCTCAAACGAACCACAAACACTTGGGCTCTGAACTTGTTTAGCCTACCAAAATGTCCAACGTACACCGCCTCTCCTGCTCAATCTGGTCAGAGCTCAACACCGACATTGCGAACATCCAGGGATTGCTCCTACACTAAAGGTGCCAGCCCTGAAAGCTCTTGCTGGTCCTCATCTCCCACTGGTAACCTCTCAAACGAACCACAAACACTTGGGCTCTGAACTTGTTTAGCCTACTAAAACTTCCAACGTACACAGCCTCTCCTGCTCAATCTGGTCAGAGCTCAACACCGACATCGCGAACGTCCAGGGATTGCTCCTACACTAAAGGTGCCAGCCCTGAAAGCTCTTGCTGGTCCTCATCTCCCACTGGTAACCTCTCAAACGAACCACAAACACTTGGGCTCTGAACTTGTTTAGCCTACTAAAACTTCCAACGTACACAGCCTCTCCTGCTCAATCTGGCCAGAGCTCAACACCGACATTGCGAACGTCCAGGGATTGCTCCTACACTAAAGGTGCCAGCCCTGAAAGCTCTTGCTGGTCCTCATCTCCCACTGGTAACCTCTCAAACGAACCACAAACACTTGGGCTCTGAACTTGTTTAGGCTGCTAAAACTTCCAACGTACACAGCCTCTCCTGCTCAATCTGGCCAGAGCTCAACACCGAAATTGCGAACGTCCAGGGATTGCTCCTACACTAAAGGTGCCAGCCCTGAAAGCTCTTGCTGGTCCTCATCTCCCACTGGTAACCTCTCAAACGAACCACAAACACTTGGGCTCTGAACTTGTTTAGCCTACTAAAACTTCCAACGTACACAGCCTCTCCTGCTCAATCTGGCCAGAGCTCAACACCGACATTGCGAACGTCCAGGGATTGCTCCTACACTAAAGGTGCCAGCCCTGAAAGCTCTTGCTGGTCCTCATCTCCCACTGGTAACCTCTCAAACGAACCACAAACACTTGGGCTCTGAACTTGTTTAGCCTACTAAAACTTCCAACGTACACAGCCTCTCCTGCTCAATCTGGCCAGAGCTCAACACCGACATTGCGAACGTCCAGCGATTGCTCCTACACTAAAGGTGCCAGCCCTGAAAGCTCTTGCTGGTCCTCATCTCCCACTGGTAACCTCTCAAACGAACCACAAACACTTGGCCTCTGAACTTGTTTAGCCTACTAAAACTTCCAACGTACACAGCCTCTCCTGCTCAATCTGGCCAGAGCTCAACACCGAAATTGCAAACGTCCAGCGATTGCTCCTACACTAAAGGTGCCAGCCCTGAAAGCTCTTGCTGGTCCTCATCTCCCACTGGTAACCTCTCAAACGAACCACAAGCACTTGGGCTCTGAACTTGTTTAGCCTACTAAAACTTCCAACGTACACAGCCTCTCCTGCTCAATCTGGCCAGAGCTCAACACCGAAATTACGAACGTCCAGGGATTGCTCCTACACTAAAGGTGCCAGCCCTGAAAGCTCTTGCTGGTCCTCATCTCCCAGTGGTAACCTCTCAAACGAACCACAAACAGTTGGGCTCTGAACTTGTTTAGCCTACTAAAACTTCCAACGTACACAGCCTCTCCTGCTCAATCTGGCCAGAGCTCAACACCGAAATTACGAACGTCCAGCGATTGCTCCTACACTAAAGGTGCCAGCCCTGAAAGCTCTTGCTGGTCCTCATCTCCCACTGGTAACCTCTCAAACGAACCACAAACACTTGGGCTCTGAACTTGTTTCGCCTACTAAAACTTCCAACGTACACAGCCTCTCCTGCTCAATCTGGCCAGAGCTCAACACCGAAATTGCGAACGTCCAGCGATTGCTCCTACACTAAAGGCGCCAGCCCTGAAAGCTCTTGCTGGTCCTCATCTCCCACTGGTAACCTCTCAAACGAACCACAAACACTTGGCCTCTGAACTTGTTTAGCCTACTAAAACTTCCAACGTACACAGCCTCTCCTGCTCAATCTGGCCAGAGCTCAACACCGAAATTGCGAACGTCCAGGGATTGCTCCTACACTAAAGGTGCCAGCCCTGAAAGCTCTTACTGGTCCTCATCTCCCACTGGTAACCTCTCAAACGAACCACAAACACTTGGGCTCTCAACTTGTTTAGCCTACTAAAACTTCCAACGTACACAGCCTCTCCTGCTCAATCTGGCCAGAGCTCAACACCGACATTGCGAACGTCCAGGGATTCCTCCTACACTAAAGGTGCCAGCCCTGAAAGCTCTTGCTGGTCCTCATCTCCCACTGGTAACCTCTCAAACGAACCACAAACACTTGGGCTCTGAACTTGTTTCGCCTACTAAAACTTCCAACGTACACAGCCTCTCCTGCTCAATCTGGCCAGAGCTCAACACCGACATTGCGAACGTCCAGGGATTGCTCCTACACTAAAGGTGCCAGCCCTGAAAGCTCTTGCTGGTCCTCATCTCCCACTGGTAACCTCTCAAACGAACCACAAACACTTGGGCTCTGAACTTGTTTAGCCTACTAAAACTTCCAACGTACACAGCCTCTCCTGCTCAATCTGGCCAGAGCTCAACACCGAAATTACGAACGTCCAGGGATTGCTCCTACACTAAAGGTGCCAGCCCTGAAAGCTCTTGCTGGTCCTCATCTCCCACTGGTAACCTCTCAAACGAACCACAAACACTTGGGCTCTGAACTTGTTTAGCCTACTAAAACTTCCAACGTACACAGCCTCTCCTGCTCAATCTGGCCAGAGCTCAACACCGAAATTACGAACGTCCATCGATTGCTCCTACACTAAAGGTGCCAGTCCTGAAAGCTCTTGCTGGTCCTCATCTCCCACTGGTAACCTCTCAAACGAACCACAAACACTTGGGCTCTGAACTTGTTTAGCCTACTAAAACTTCCAACGTACACAGCCTCTCCTGCTCAACCTGGCCAGAGCTCCACACCGAAATTGCGAACGTCCAGGGACTGCTCCTACACTAAAGGTGCCAGCCCTGAAAGCTCTTGCTGGTCCTCATCTCCCACTGGTAACCTCTCAAACGAACCACAAACACTTGGGCTCTGAACTTGTTTAGCCTACTAAAACTTCCAACGTACACAGCCTCTCCTGCTCAATCTGGCCAGAGCTCAACACCGACATTGCGAACGTCCAGGGATTCCTCCTACACTAAAGGCGCCAGCCCTGAAAGCTCTTGCTGGTCCTCATCTCCCACTGGTAACCTCTCAAACGAACCACAAACACTTGGGCTCTGAACTTGTTTAGCCTACTAAAACTTCCAACGTACACAGCCTCTCCTGCTCAATCTGGCCAGAGCTCAACACCGAAATTGCGAACGTCCAGGGATTGCTCCTACAATAAAGGTGCCAGCCCTGAAAGCTCTTACTGGTCCTCATCTCCCACTGGTAACCTCTCAAACGAACCACAAACACTTGGGCTCTGAACTTGTTTAGCCTACTAAAACTTCCAACGTACACAGCCTCTCCTGTTCAATCTGGCCAGAGCTCAACACCGACATTGCAAACGTCCAGGGATTGCTCCTACACTAAAGGTGCCAGCCCTGAAAGCTCTTGCTGCTCCTCATCTCCCACTGGTAACCTCTCAAACGAACCACAAACACTTGGGCTCTGAACTTGTTTCGCCTACTAAAACTTCCAACGTACACAGCCTCTCCTGCTCAATCTGGCCAGAGCTCAACACCGACATTGCGAACGTCCAGGGATTCCTCCTACACTAAAGGTGCCAGCCCTGAAAGCTCTTGCTGGTCCTCATCTCCCACTGGTAACCTCTCAAACGAACCACAAACACTTGGGCTCTGAACTTGTTTAGCCTACTAAAACTTCCAACGTACACAGCCTCTCCTGCTCAATCTGGCCAGAGCTCAACACCGACATTGCGAACGTCCAGGGATTCCTCCTACACTAAAGGTGCCAGCCCTGAAAGCTCTTGCTGGTCCTCATCTCCCACTGGTAACCTCTCAAACGAACGACAAACACTGGGCTCTGAACTTGTTTAGCCTACTAAAACTTCCAACGTACACAGCCTCTCCTGCTCAATCTGGCCAGAGCTCCACACCGACATTGCGAACATCCAGGGATTGCTCCTACACTAAAGGTGCCAGCCCTGAAAGCTCTTGCTGGTCCTCATCTCCCACTGGTAACCTCTCAAACGAACCACAAACACTTGGGCTCTGAACTTGTTTAGCCTACTAAAACTTCCAACGTACACAGCCTCTCCTGCTCAATCTGGCCAGAGCTCAACACCGACATTGCGAACGTCCAGGGATTGCTCCTACACTAAAGTTGCCAGCCCTGAAAGCTCTTGCTGGTCCTCATCTCCCACTGGTAACCTCTCAAACGAACCACAAACACTTGGGCTCTGAACTTGTTTAGCCTACTAAAACTTCCAACGTACACAGCCTCTCCTGCTCAATCTGGCCAAAATTCACCAACGAAATTACAAACGTCCAGGGATTGCTCCTACACTAAAGGTGCCAGCCCTGAAAGCTCTTGCTGGTCCTCATCTCCCACTGGTAACCTCTCAAACGAACCACAAACACTTGGGCTCTGAACTTGTTTAGCCTACTAAAACTTCCAACGTACACAGCCTCTCCTGCTCAATCTGGCCAGAGCTCAACACCGACATTGCGAACGTCCAGGGATTGCTCCTACACTAAAGATGCCAGCCCTGAAAGCTCTTGCTGGTCCTCATCTCCCACTGGTAACCTCTCAAACGAACCACAAACACTTGGGCTCTCAACTTGTTTAGCCTACTAAAACTTCCAACGTACACAGCCTCTCCTGCTCAATCTGGCCAGAGCTCAACACCGACATTGCGAACGTCCAGCGATTGCTCCTACACTAAAGGTGCCAGCCCTGAAAGCTCTTGCTGGTCCTCATCTCCCACTGGTAACCTCTCAAACGAACCACAAACACTTGGGCTCTGAACTTGTTTAGCCTACTAAAACTTCCAACGTACACAGCCTCTCCTGCTCAATCTGGCCAGAGCTCAACACCGAAATTACGAACGTCCATCGATTGCTCCTACACTAAAGGTGCCAGCCCTGAAAGCTCTTGCTGGTCCTCATCTCCCACTGGTAACCTCTCAAACGAACCACAAACACTTGGGCTCTGAACTTGTTTAGCCTACTAAAACTTCCAACGTACACAGCCTCTCCTGCTCAATCTGGCCAGAGCTCAACACCGACATTGCGAACGTCCAGGGATTGCTCCTACACTAAAGGTGCCAGCCCTGAAAGCTCTTGCTGGTCCTCATCTCCCACTGGTAACCTCTCAAACGAACCACAAACACTTGGGCTCTCAACTTGTTTCGCCTACTAAAACTTCCAACGTACACAGCCTCTCCTGCTCAATCTGGCCAGAGCTCAACACCGACATTGCGAACGTCCAGGGATTGCTCCTACACTAAAGGTGCCAGCCCTGAAAGCTCTTGCTGGTCCTCATCTCCCACTGGTAACCTCTCAAACGAACCACAAACACTTGGGCTCTGAACTTGTTTAGCCTACTAAAACTTCCAACGTACACAGCCTCTCCTGCTCAATCTGGCCAGAGCTCAACACCGAAATTGCGAACGTCCAGGGATTGCTCCTACACTAAAGGTGCCAGCCCTGAAAGCTCTTGCTGGTCCTCATCTCCCACTGGTAACCTCTCAAACGAACCACAAACACTTGGGCTCTGAACTTGTTTAGCCTACTAAAACTTCCAACGTACACAGCCTCTCCTGCTCAATCTGGCCAGAGCTCAACACCGACATTGCGAACGTCCAGGGATTGCTCCTACACTAAAGGTGCCAGCCCTGAAAGCTCTTGCTGGTCCTCATCTCCCACTGGTAACCTCTCAAACGAACCACAAACACTTGGGCTCTGAACTTGTTTAGCCTACTAAAACTTCCAACGTACACAGCCTCTCCTGCTCAATCTGGCCAGAGCTCAACACCGACATTGCGAACGTCCAGCGATTGCTCCTACACTAAAGGTGCCAGCCCCGAAAGCTCTTGCTGGTCCTCATCTCCCACTGGTAACCTCTCAAACGAACCACAAACACTTGGGCTCTGAACTTGTTTAGCCTACTAAAACTTCCAACGTACACAGCCTCTCCTGCTCAATCTGGCCAGAGCTCAACACCGACATTGCGAACGTCCAGGGATTGCTCCTACACTAAAGGTGCCAGCCCTGAAAGCTCTTGCTGGTCCTCATCTCCCCCTGGTAACCTCTCAAACGAACCACAAACACTTGGGCTCTGAACTTGTTTAGCCTACTAAAACTTCCAACGTACACAGCCTCTCCTGCTCAATCTGGCCAGAGCTCAACACCGACATTGCGAACGTCCAGGGATTGCTCCTACACTAAAGGTGCCAGCCCTGAAAGCTCTTGCTGGTCCTCATCTCCCACTGGTAACCTCTCAAACGAACCACAAACACTTGGGCTCTGAACTTGTTTCGCCTACTAAAACTTCCAACGTACACAGCCTCTCCTGCTCAATCTGGCCAGAGCTCAACACCGACATTGCGAACGTCCAGGGATTGCTCCTACACTAAAGGTGCCAGCCCTGAAAGCTCTTGTTGGTCCTCATCTCCCCCTGGTAACCTCTCAAACGAACCACAAACACTTGGGCTCTGAACTTGTTTAGCCTACTAAAACTTGCAACGTACA
Source organism: Gavia stellata (assembly GCF_030936135.1). Taxonomy (NCBI): domain Eukaryota; kingdom Metazoa; phylum Chordata; class Aves; order Gaviiformes; family Gaviidae; genus Gavia; species Gavia stellata. The sequence continues at coordinate 19,285 of NW_026776779.1, read as the reverse complement.
CAGCCTCTCCTGCTCAATCTGGCCAGAGCTCAACACCGACATTGCGAACGTCCAGGGATTGCTCCTACACTAAAGGTGCCAGCCCTGAAAGCTCTTGCTGGTCCTCATCTCCCACTGGTAACCTCTCAAACGAACCACAAACACTTGGGCTCTGAACTTGTTTCGCCTACTAAAACTTCCAACGTACACAGCCTCTCCTGCTCAATCTGGCCAGAGCTCAACACCGACATTGCGAATGTCCAGCGATTGCTCCTACAATAAAGGTGCCAGCCCTGAAAGCTCTTGCTGGTCCTCATCTCCCACTGGTAACCTCTCAAACGAACCACAAACACTTGGGCTCTGAACTTGTTTAGCCTACTAAAACTTCCAACGTACACAGCCTCTCCTGCTCAATCTGGCCAGAGCTCAACACCGAAATTACGAACGTCCAGGGATTGCTCCTACACTAAAGGTGCCAGTCCTGAAAGCTCTTGCTGGTCCTCATCTCCCACTGGTAACCTCTCAAACGAACCACAAACACTTGGGCTCTGAACTTGTTTAGCCTACTAAAACTTCCAACGTACACAGCCTCTCCTGCTCAATCTGGCCAGAGCTCAACACCGACATTGCGAACGTCCAGGGATTGCTCCTACACTAAAGGTGCCAGCCCTGAAAGCTCTTGCTGCTCCTCATCTCCCACTGGTAACCTCTCAAACGAACCACAAACACTTGGGCTCTGAACTTGTTTCGCCTACTAAAACTTCCAACGTACACAGCCTCTCCTGCTCAATCTGGCCAGAGCTCAACACCGACATTGCGAACGTCCAGGGATTGCTCCTACACTAAAGGCGCCAGCCCTGAAAGCTCTTGCTGGTCCTCATCTCCCACTGGTAACCTCTCAAACGAACCACAAACACTTGGCCTCTGAACTTGTTTAGCCTACTAAAACTTCCAACGTACACAGCCTCTCCTGCTCAATCTGGCCAGAGCTCAACACCGACATTGCGAACGTCCAGGGATTGCTCCTACACTAAAGGTGCCAGCCCTGAAAGCTCTTACTGGTCCTCATCTCCCACTGGTAACCTCTCAAACGAACCACAAACACTTGGGCTCTGAACTTGTTTAGCCTACTAAAACTTCCAACGTACACAGCCTCTCCTGTTCAATCTGGCCAGAGCTCAACACCGACATTGCGAACGTCCAGGGATTGCTCCTACACTAAAGGTGCCAGCCCTGAAAGCTCTTGCTGGTCCTCATCTCCCACTGGTAACCTCTCAAACGAACCACAAACACTTGGGCTCTCAACTTGTTTCGCCTACTAAAACTTCCAACGTACACAGCCTCTCCTGCTCAATCTGGCCAGAGCTCAACACCGACATTGCGAACGTCCAGGGATTGCTCCTACACTAAAGGTGCCAGCCCTGAAAGCTCTTGCTGGTCCTCATCTCCCACTGGTAACCTCTCAAACGAACCACAAACACTTGGGCTCTGAACTTGTTTAGCCTACTAAAACTTCCAACGTACACAGCCTCTCCTGCTCAATCTGGCCAGAGCTCAACACCGACATTGCGAACGTCCATCGATTGCTCCTACACTAAAGGTGCCAGTCCTGAAAGCTCTTGCTGGTCCTCATCTCCCACTGGTAACCTCTCAAACGAACCACAAACACTTGGGCTCTGAACTTGTTTAGCCTACTAAAACTTCCAACGTACACAGCCTCTCCTGCTCAATCTGGCCAGAGCTCAACACCGACATTGCGAACGTCCAGGGATTGCTCCTACACTAAAGGTGCCAGCCCTGAAAGCTCTTGCTGCTCCTCATCTCCCACTGGTAACCTCTCAAACGAACCACAAACACTTGGGCTCTGAACTTGTTTCGCCTACTAAAACTTCCAACGTACACAGCCTCTCCTGCTCAATCTGGCCAGAGCTCAACACCGACATTGCGAACGTCCAGGGATTCCTCCTACACTAAAGGCGCCAGCCCTGAAAGCTCTTGCTGGTCCTCATCTCCCACTGGTAACCTCTCAAACGAACCACAAACACTTGGCCTCTGAACTTGTTTAGCCTACTAAAACTTCCAACGTACACAGCCTCTCCTGCTCAATCTGGCCAGAGCTCAACACCGAAATTGCGAACGTCCAGCGATTGCTCCTACACTAAAGGTGCCAGCCCTGAAAGCTCTTGCTGGTCCTCATCTCCCACTGGTAACCTCTCAAACGAACCACAAACACTTGGGCTCTGAACTTGTTTAGCCTACTAAAACTTCCAACGTACACAGCCTCTCCTGCTCAATCTGGCCAGAGCTCAACACCGACATTGCGAACGTCCAGGGATTGCTCCTACACTAAAGGTGCCAGCCCTGAAAGCTCTTGCTGGTCCTCATCTCCCACTGGTAACCTCTCAAACGAACCACAAACACTTGGGCTCTGAACTTGTTTCGCCTACTAAAACTTCCAACGTACACAGCCTCTCCTGCTCAATCTGGCCAGAGCTCAACACCGAAATTGCGAACGGCCAGGGATTCCTCCTACACTAAAGGTGCCAGCCCTGAAAGCTCTTGCTGGTCCTCATCTCCCACTGGTAACCTCTCAAACGAACCACAAACACTTGGGCTCTGAACTTGTTTAGCCTACTAAAACTTCCAACGTACACAGCCTCTCCTGCTCAATCTGGCCAGAGCTCAACACCGACATTGCGAACGTCCAGGGATTCCTCCTACACTAAAGGTGCCAGCCCTGAAAGCTCTTGCTGGTCCTCATCTCCCACTGGTAACCTCTCAAACGAACCACAAACACTTGGGCTCTGAACTTGTTTAGCCTACTAAAACTTCCAATGTACACAGCCTCTCCTGCTCAATCTGGCCAGAGCTCAACACCGACATTGCGAACGTCCAGGGATTGCTCCTACACTAAAGGTGCCAGCCCTGAAAGCTCTTGCTGGTCCTCATCTCCCACTGGTAACCTCTCAAACGAACCACAAACACTTGGGCTCTGAACTTATTTCGCCTACTAAAACTTCCAACGTACACAGCCTCTCCTGCTCAATCTGGCCAGAGCTCAACACCGACATTGCGAACGTCCAGCGATTGCTCCTACACTAAAGGTGCCAGCCCTGAAAGCTCTTGCTGCTCCTCATCTCCCACTGGTAACCTCTCAAACGAACCACAAACACTTGGGCTCTGAACTTGTTTAGCCTACTAAAACTTCCAACGTACACAGCCTCTCCTGCTCAATCTGGCCAGAGCTCAACACCGACATTGCGAACGTCCAGGGATTGCTCCTACACTAAAGGTGCCAGCCCTGAAAGCTCTTGTTGGTCCTCATCTCCCCCTGGTAACCTCTCAAACGAACCACAAACAGTTGGGCTCTGAACTTGTTTAGCCTAATAAAACTTCCAACGTACACAGCCTCTCCTGCTCAATCTGGCCAGAGCTCAACACCGACATTGCGAACGTCCAGCGATTGCTCCTACACTAAAGGTGCCAGCCCTGAAAGCTCTTGCTGGTCCTCATCTCCCACTGGTAACCTCTCAAACGAACCACAAACACTTGGGCTCTCAACTTGTTTAGCTGCTAAAACTTCCAACGTACACAGCCTCTCCTGCTCAATCTGGCCAGAGCTCAACACCGAAATTGCGAACGGCCAGGGATTCCTCCTACACTAAAGGTGCCAGCCCTGAAAGCTCTTGCTGGTCCTCATCTCCCACTGGTAACCTCTCAAACGAACCACAAACACTTGGGCTCTGAACTTGTTTAGCCTACTAAAACTTCCAACGTACACAGCCTCTCCTGCTCAATCTGGCCAGAGCTCAACACCGACATTGCGAACGTCCAGGGATTGCTCCTACACTAAAGGTGCCAGCCCTGAAAGCTCTTGCTGGTCCTCATCTCCCACTGGTAACCTCTCAAACGAACCACAAACACTTGGGCTCTGAACTTGTTTCGCCTACTAAAACTTCCAACGTACACAGCCTCTCCTGCTCAATCTGGCCAGAGCTCAACACCGACATTGCGAACGTCCAGGATTCCTCCTACACGAAAGGCGCCAGCCCTGAAAGCTCTTGCTGGTCCTCATCTCCCACTGGTAACCTCTCAAACGAACCACAAACACTTGGGCTCTGAACTTGTTTAGCCTACTAAAACTTCCAACGTACACAGCCTCTCCTGCTCAATCTGGCCAGAGCTCAACACCGAAATTACGAACGTCCAGGGATTGCTCCTACACTAAAGGTGCCAGCCCTGAAAGCTCTTACTGGTCCTCATCTCCCACTGGTAACCTCTCAAACGAACCACAAACACTTGGGCTCTGAACTTGTTTAGCCTACTAAAACTTCCAACGTACACAGCCTCTCCTGCTCAATCTGGCCAGAGCTCAACACCGAAATTGCGAACGTCCAGGGATTGCTCCTACACTAAAGGTGCCAGCCCTGAAAGCTCTTGCTGGTCCTCATCTCCCACTGGTAACCTCTCAAACGAACCACAAACAGTTGGGCTCTGAACTTGTTTAGCCTAATAAAACTTCCAACGTACACAGCCTCTCCTGCTCAATCTGGCCAGAGCTCAACACCGAAATTGCGAACGTCCAGCGATTGCTCCTACACTAAAGGTGCCAGCCCTGAAAGCTCTTGCTGGTCCTCATCTCCCACTGGTAACCTCTCAAACGAACCACAAACACTTGGGCTCTGAACTTATTTCGCCTATTAAAACTTCCAACGTACACAGCCTCTCCTGCTCAATCTGGCCAGAGCTCAACACCGACATTGCGAACGTCCAGCGATTGCTCCTACACTAAAGGTGCCAGCCCTGAAAGCTCTTGCTGCTCCTCATCTCCCACTGGTAACCTCTCAAACGAACCACAAACACTTGGGCTCTGAACTTGTTTAGCCTACTAAAACTTCCAACGTACACAGCCTCTCCTGCTCAATCTGGCCAGAGCTCAACACCGACATTGCGAACGTCCAGGGATTGCTCCTACACTAAAGGTGCCAGCCCTGAAAGCTCTTGTTGGTCCTCATCTCCCCCTGGTAACCTCTCAAACGAACCACAAACAGTTGGGCTCTGAACTTGTTTAGCCTACTAAAACTTCCAACGTACACAGCCTCTCCTGCTCAATCTGGCCAGAGCTCAACACCGAAATTGCGAACGTCCAGCGATTGCTCCTACACTAAAGGTGCCAGCCCTGAAAGCTCTTGCTGGTCCTCATCTCCCACTGGTAACCTCTCAAACGAACCACAAACACTTGGGCTCTGAACTTGTTTAGCCTACTAAAACTTCCAACGTACACAGCCTCTCCTGCTCAATCTGGCCAGAGCTCAACACCGAAATTGCGAACGGCCAGGGATTCCTCCTACACTAAAGGTGCCAGCCCTGAAAGCTCTTGCTGGTCCTCATCTCCCACTGGTAACCTCTCAAACGAACCACAAACACTTGGGCTCTCAACTTGTTTCGCCTACTAAAACTTCCAACGTACACAGCCTCTCCTGCTCAATCTGGCCAGAGCTCAACACCGACATTGCGAACGGCCAGGGATTGCTCCTACACTAAAGGTGCCAGCCCTGAAAGCTCTTGCTGGTCCTCATCTCCCACTGGTAACCTCTCAAACGAACCACAAACACTTGGGCTCTGAACTTGTTTAGCCTACTAAAACTTCCAACGTACACAGCCTCTCCTGCTCAATCTGGCCAGAGCTCAACACCGAAATTACGAACGTCCAGGGATTGCTCCTACACTAAAGGTGCCAGCCCTGAAAGCTCTTACTGGTCCTCATCTCCCACTGGTAACCTCTCAAACGAACCACAAACACTTGGGCTCTGAACTTGTTTAGCCTACTAAAACTTCCAACGTACACAGCCTCTCCTGCTCAATCTGGCCAGAGCTCAACACCGAAATTGCGAACGTCCAGCGATTGCTCCTACACTAAAGGTGCCAGCCCTGAAAGCTCTTGCTGGTCCTCATCTCCCACTGGTAACCTCTCAAACGAACCACAAACACTTGGGCTCTGAACTTGTTTCGCCTACTAAAACTTCCAACGTACACAGCCTCTCCTGCTCAATCTGGCCAGAGCTCAACACCGACATTGCGAACGTCCAGGGATTGCTCCTACACTAAAGGTGCCAGCCCTGAAAGCTCTTGCTGGTCCTCATCTCCCACTGGTAACCTCTCAAACGAACCACAAACACTTGGGCTCTGAACTTGTTTCGCCTACTAAAACTTCCAACGTACACAGCCTCTCCTGCTCAATCTGGCCAGAGCTCAACACCGACATTGCGAACGTCCAGGGATTGCTCCTACACTAAAGGTGCCAGCCCTGAAAGCTCTTGCTGGTCCTCATCTCCCACTGGTAACCTCTCAAACGAACCACAAACACTTGGGCTCTGAACTTGTTTCGCCTACTAAAACTTCCAACGTACACAGCCTCTCCTGCTCAATCTGGCCAGAGCTCAACACCGACATTGCGAACGTCCAGGGATTGCTCCTACACTAAAGGTGCCAGCCCTGAAAGCTCTTGCTGCTCCTCATCTCCCACTGGTAACCTCTCAAACGAACCACAAAAACTTGGGCTCTGAACTTGTTTCGCCTACTAAAACTTCCAACGTACACAGCCTCTCCTGCTCAATCTGGCCAGAGCTCAACACCGACATTGCGAACGTCCAGGGATTGCTCCTACACTAAAGGTGCCAGCCCTGAAAGCTCTTGCTGGTCCTCATCTCCCACTGGTAACCTCTCAAACGAACCACAAGCACTTGGGCTCTGAACTTGTTTCGCCTACTAAAACTTCCAACGTACACAGCCTCTCCTGCTCAATCTGGCCAGAGCTCAACACCGACATTGCGAACGTCCAGGGATTCCTCCTACACTAAAGGCGCCAGCCCTGAAAGCTCTTGCTGGTCCTCATCTCCCACTGGTAACCTCTCAAACGAACCACAAACACTTGGCCTCTGAACTTGTTTAGCCTACTAAAACTTCCAACGTACACAGCCTCTCCTGCTCAATCTGGCCAGAGCTCAACACCGAAATTGCGAACGTCCAGCGATTGCTCCTACACTAAAGGTGCCAGCCCTGAAAGCTCTTGCTGGTCCTCATCTCCCACTGGTAACCTCTCAAACGAACCACAAACACTTGGGCTCTGAACGTGTTTAGCCTACTAAAACTTCCAACGTACAGAGCCTCTCCTGCTCAATCTGGCCAGAGCTCAACACCGACATTGCGAACGTCCAGGGATTGCTCCTACACTAAAGGTGCCAGCCCTGAAAGCTCTTGCTGGTCCTCATCTCCCACTGGTAACCTCTCAAACGAACCACAAACACTTGGGCTCTGAACTTGTTTCGCCTACTAAAACTTCCAACGTACACAGCCTCTCCTGCTCAATCTGGCCAGAGCTCAACACCGACATTGCGAACGTCCAGGGATTGCTCCTACACTAAAGGTGCCAGCCCTGAAAGCCCTTGCTGGTCCTCATCTCCCACTGGTAACCTCTCAAACGAACCACAAACACTTGGGCTCTGAACTTGTTTCGCCTACTAAAACTTCCAACGTACACAGCCTCTCCTGCTCAATCTGGCCAGAGCTCAACACCGACATTGCGAACGTCCAGGGATTCCTCCTACACTAAAGGTGCCAGCCCTGAAAGCTCTTGCTGGTCCTCATCTCCCACTGGTAACCTCTCAAACGAACCACAAACACTTGGGCTCTGAACTTGTTTAGCCTACTAAAACTTCCAATGTACACAGCCTCTCCTGCTCAATCTGGCCAGAGCTCAACACCGACATTGCGAACGTCCAGGGATTGCTCCTACACTAAAGGTGCCAGCCCTGAAAGCTCTTGCTGGTCCTCATCTCCCACTGGTAACCTCTCAAACGAACCACAAACACTTGGGCTCTGAACTTGTTTCGCCTACTAAAACTTCCAACGTACACAGCCTCTCCTGCTCAATCTGGCCAGAGCTCAACACCGACATTGCGAACGTCCAGCGATTGCTCCTACACTAAAGGTGCCAGCCCTGAAAGCTCTTGCTGCTCCTCATCTCCCACTGGTAACCTCTCAAACGAACCACAAACACTTGGGCTCTGAACTTGTTTAGCCTACTAAAACTTCCAACGTACACAGCCTCTCCTGCTCAATCTGGCCAGAGCTCAACACCGACATTGCGAACGTCCAGGGATTGCTCCTACACTAAAGGTGCCAGCCCTGAAAGCTCTTGTTGGTCCTCATCTCCCCCTGGTAACCTCTCAAACGAACCACAAACAGTTGGGCTCTGAACTTGTTTAGCCTAATAAAACTTCCAACGTACACAGCCTCTCCTGCTCAATCTGGCCAGAGCTCAACACCGAAATTGCGAACGTCCAGCGATTGCTCCTACACTAAAGGTGCCAGCCCTGAAAGCTCTTGCTGGTCCTCATCTCCCACTGGTAACCTCTCAAACGAACCACAAACACTTGGGCTCTGAACTTGTTTAGCTGCTAAAACTTCCAACGTACACAGCCTCTCCTGCTCAATCTGGCCAGAGCTCAACACCGAAATTGCGAACGGCCAGGGATTCCTCCTACACTAAAGGTGCCAGCCCTGAAAGCTCTTGCTGGTCCTCATCTCCCACTGGTAACCTCTCAAACGAACCACAAACACTTGGGCTCTCAACTTGTTTCGCCTACTAAAACTTCCAACGTACACAGCCTCTCCTGCTCAATTTGGCCAGAGCTCAACACCGACATTGCGAACGTCCAGGGATTGCTCCTACACTAAAGGTGCCAGCCCTGAAAGCTCTTGCTGGTCCTCATCTCCCACTGGTAACCTCTCAAACGAACCACAAACACTTGGGCTCTGAACTTGTTTAGCCTACTAAAACTTCCAACGTACACAGCCTCTCCTGCTCAATCTGGCCAGAGCTCAACACCGACATTGCGAACGTCCAGGATTCCTCCTACACGAAAGGCGCCAGCCCTGAAAGCTCTTGCTGGTCCTCATCTCCCACTGGTAACCTCTCAAACGAACCACAAACACTTGGCCTCTGAACTTGTTTAGCCTACTAAAACTTCCAACGTACACAGCCTCTCCTGCTCAATCTGGCCAGAGCTCAACACCGAAATTACGAACGTCCAGGGATTGCTCCTACACTAAAGGTGCCAGCCCTGAAAGCTCTTACTGGTCCTCATCTCCCACTGGTAACCTCTCAAACGAACCACAAACACTTGGGCTCTGAACTTGTTTAGCCTACTAAAACTTCCAACGTACACAGCCTCTCCTGCTCAATCTGGCCAGAGCTCAACACCGAAATTGCGAACGTCCAGCGATTGCTCCTACACTAAAGGTGCCAGCCCTGAAAGCTCTTGCTGGTCCTCATCTCCCACTGGTAACCTCTCAAACGAACCACAAACACTTGGGCTCTGAACTTGTTTAGCCTACTAAAACTTCCAACGTACACAGCCTCTCCTGCTCAATCTGGCCAGAGCTCAACACCGACATTGCGAACGTCCAGGGATTGCTCCTACACTAAAGGTGCCAGCCCTGAAAGCTCTTGCTGGTCCTCATCTCCCACTGGTAACCTCTCAAACGAACCACAAACACTTGGGCTCTGAACTTGTTTCGCCTACTAAAACTTCCAACGTACACAGCCTCTCCTGCTCAATCTGGCCAGAGCTCAACACCGACATTGCGAACGTCCAGGGATTTCTCCTACACTAAAGGTGCCAGCCCTGAAAGCTCTTGCTGGTCCTCATCTCCCACTGGTAACCTCTCAAACGAACCACAAACACTTGGGCTCTGAACTTGTTTCGCCTACTAAAACTTCCAACGTACACAGCCTCTCCTGCTCAATCTGGCCAGAGCTCAACACCGAAATTACGAACGTCCAGCGATTGCTCCTACACTAAAGGTGCCAGCCCTGAAAGCTCTTGCTGCTCCTCATCTCCCACTGGTAACCTCTCAAACGAACCACAAACACTTGGGCTCTGAACTTGTTTAGCCTACTAAAACTTCCAACGTACACAGCCTCTCCTGCTCAATCTGGCCAGAGCTCAACACCGACATTGCGAACGTCCAGGGATTGCTCCTACACTAAAGGTGCCAGCCCTGAAAGCTCTTGCTGGTCCTCATCTCCCACTGGTAACCTCTCAAACGAACCACAAACACTTGGGCTCTGAACTTGTTTAGCCTACTAAAACTTCCAACGTACACAGCCTCTCCTGCTCAATCTGGCCAGAGCTCAACACCGACATTGCGAATGTCCAGGGATTGCTCCTACACTAAAGGTGCCAGCCCTGAAAGCTCTTGCTGGTCCTCATCTCCCACTGGTAACCTCTCAAACGAACCACAAACACTTGGGCTCTGAACTTGTTTAGCCTACTAAAACTTCCAACGTACACAGCCTCTCCTGCTCAATCTGGCCAGAGCTCAACACCGACATTGCGAACGTCCAGGGATTCCTCCTACACTAAAGGTGCCAGCCCTGAAAGCTCTTGCTGGTCCTCATCTCCCACTGGTAACCTCTCAAACGAACCACAAACACTTGGGCTCTGAACTTGTTTGGCCTACTAAAACTTCCAATGTACACAGCCTCTCCTGCTCAATCTGGCCAGAGCTCAACACCGACATTGCGAACGTCCAGGGATTGCTCCTACACTAAAGGTGCCAGCCCTGAAAGCTCTTGCTGCTCCTCATCTCCCACTGGTAACCTCTCAAACGAACCACAAACACTTGGGCTCTGAACTTGTTTCGCCTACTAAAACTTCCAACGTACACAGCCTCTCCTGCTCAATCTGGCCAGAGCTCAACACCGACATTGCGAACGTCCAGCGATTGCTCCTACACTAAAGGTGCCAGCCCTGAAAGCTCTTGCTGGTCCTCATCTCCCACTGGTAACCTCTCAAACGAACCACAAACACTTGGGCTCTGAACTTGTTTAGCCTACTAAAACTTCCAACGTACACAGCCTCTCCTGCTCAATCTGGCCAGAGCTCAACACCGACATTGCGAACGTCCAGGGATTCCTCCTACACTAAAGGTGCCAGCCCTGAAAGCTCTTGCTGGTCCTCATCTCCCACTGGTAACCTCTCAAACGAACCACAAACACTTGGGCTCTGAACTTGTTTCGCCTACTAAAACTTCCAACGTACACAGCCTCTCCTGCTCAATCTGGCCAGAGCTCAACACCGACATTGCGAACGTCCAGGGATTGCTCCTACACTAAAGGCGCCAGCCCTGAAAGCTCTTGCTGGTCCTCATCTCCCACTGGTAACCTCTCAAACGAACCACAAACACTTGGGCTCTGAACTTGTTTCGCCTACTAAAACTTCCAACGTACACAGCCTCTCCTGCTCAATCTGGCCAGAGCTCAACACCGACATTGCGAACGTCCAGCGATTGCTCCTACACTAAAGGTGCCAGCCCTGAAAGCTCTTGCTGCTCCTCATCTCCCACTGGTAACCTCTCAAACGAACCACAAAAACTTGGGCTCTGAACTTGTTTAGCCTACTAAAACTTCCAACGTACACAGCCTCTCCTGCTCAATCTGGCCAGAGCTCAACACCGAAATTACGAACGTCCAGCGATTGCTCCTACACTAAAGGTGCCAGCCCTGAAAGCTCTTGCTGGTCCTCATCTCCCACTGGTAACCTCTCAAACGAACCACAAACACTTGGCCTCTGAACTTGTTTAGCCTACTAAAACTTCCAACGTACACAGCCTCTCCTGCTCAATCTGGCCAGAGCTCAACACCGACATTGCGAACGTCCAGGGATTGCTCCTACACTAAAGGTGCCAGCCCTGAAAGCTCTTGCTGGTCCTCATCTCCCACTGGTAACCTCTCAAACGAACCACAAACACTTGGGCTCTGAACTTGTTTAGCCTACTAAAACTTCCAACGTACACAGCCTCTCCTGCTCAATCTGGCCAGAGCTCAACACCGACATTGCGAATGTCCAGGGATTGCTCCTACACTAAAGGTGCCAGCCCTGAAAGCTCTTGCTGGTCCTCATCTCCCACTGGTAACCTCTCAAACGAACCACAAACACTTGGGCTCTGAACTTGTTTAGCCTACTAAAACTTCCAACGTACACAGCCTCTCCTGCTCAATCTGGCCAGAGCTCAACACCGACATTGCGAACGGCCAGGGATTGCTCCTACACTAAAGGTGCCAGCCCTGAAAGCTCTTGCTGGTCCTCATCTCCCACTGGTAACCTCTCAAACGAACCACAAACACTTGGCCTCTGAACTTGTTTAGCCTACTAAAACTTCCAACGTACACAGCCTCTCCTGCTCAATCTGGCCAGAGCTCAACACCGAAATTGCGAACGTCCAGCGATTGCTCCTACACTAAAGGTGCCAGCCCTGAAAGCTCTTGCTGGTCCTCATCTCCCACTGGTAACCTCTCAAACGAACCACAAACACTTGGGCTCTGAACTTGTTTAGCCTACTAAAACTTCCAACGTACACAGCCTCTCCTGCTCAATCTGGCCAGAGCTCAACACCGACATTGCGAACGTCCAGGGATTGCTCCTACACTAAAGGTGCCAGCCCTGTAAGCCCTTGCTGGTCCTCATCTCCCACTGGTAACCTCTCAAACGAACCACAAACACTTGGGCTCTGAACTTGTTTCGCCTACTAAAACTTCCAACGTACACAGCCTCTCCTGCTCAATCTGGCCAGAGCTCAACACCGAAATTGCGAACGGCCAGGGATTCCTCCTACACTAAAGGTGCCAGCCCTGAAAGCTCTTGCTGGTCCTCATCTCCCACTGGTAACCTCTCAAACGAACCACAAACACTTGGGCTCTGAACTTGTTTAGCCTACTAAAACTTCCAACGTACACAGCCTCTCCTGCTCAATCTGGCCAGAGCTCAACACCGACATTGCGAACGTCCAGGGATTCCTCCTACACTAAAGGTGCCAGCCCTGAAAGCTCTTGCTGGTCCTCATCTCCCACTGGTAACCTCTCAAACGAACCACAAACACTTGGGCTCTGAACTTGTTTAGCCTACTAAAACTTCCAATGTACACAGCCTCTCCTGATCAATCTGGCCAGAGCTCAACACCGACATTGCGAACGTCCAGGGATTGCTCCTACACTAAAGGTGCCAGCCCTGAAAGCTCTTGCTGGTCCTCATCTCCCACTGGTAACCTCTCAAACGAACCACAAACACTTGGGCTCTGAACTTATTTCGCCTACTAAAACTTCCAACGTACACAGCCTCTCCTGCTCAATCTGGCCAGAGCTCAACACCGACATTGCGAACGTCCAGCGATTGCTCCTACACTAAAGGTGCCAGCCCTGAAAGCTCTTGCTGCTCCTCATCTCCCACTGGTAACCTCTCAAACGAACCACAAACACTTGGGCTCTGAACTTGTTTAGCCTACTAAAACTTCCAACGTACACAGCCTCTCCTGCTCAATCTGGCCAGAGCTCAACACCGACATTGCGAACGTCCAGGGATTGCTCCTACACTAAAGGTGCCAGCCCTGAAAGCTCTTGTTGGTCCTCATCTCCCCCTGGTAACCTCTCAAACGAACCACAAACACTTGGGCTCTGAACTTGTTTAGCCTAATAAAACTTCCAACGTACACAGCCTCTCCTGCTCAATCTGGCCAGAGCTCAACACCGAAATTGCGAACGTCCAGGGATTGCTCCTACACTAAAGGTGCCAGCCCTGAAAGCTCTTGCTGGTCCTCATCTCCCACTGGTAACCTCTCAAACGAACCACAAACACTTGGGCTCTGAACTTGTTTAGCTGCTAAAACTTCCAACGTACACAGCCTCTCCTGCTCAATCTGGCCAGAGCTCAACACCGAAATTGCGAACGGCCAGGGATTCCTCCTACACTAAAGGTGCCAGCCCTGAAAGCTCTTGCTGGTCCTCATCTCCCACTGGTAACCTCTCAAACGAACCACAAACACTTGGGCTCTGAACTTGTTTCGCCTACTAAAACTTCCAACGTACACAGCCTCTCCTGCTCAATCTGGCCAGAGCTCAACACCGACATTGCGAACGTCCAGCGATTGCTCCTACACTAAAGGTGCCAGCCCTGAAAGCTCTTGCTGGTCCTCATCTCCCACTGGTAACCTCTCAAACGAACCACAAACACTTGGGCTCTGAACTTGTTTCGCCTACTAAAACTTCCAACGTACACAGCCTCTCCTGCTCAATCTGGCCAGAGCTCAACACCGACATTGCGAACGTCCAGGATTCCTCCTACACGAAAGGCGCCAGCCCTGAAAGCTCTTGCTGGTCCTCATCTCCCACTGGTAACCTCTCAAACGAACCACAAACACTTGGCCTCTGAACTTGTTTAGCCTACTAAAACTTCCAACGTACACAGCCTCTCCTGCTCAATCTGGCCAGAGCTCAACACCGAAATTGCGAACGTCCAGCGATTGCTCCTACACTAAAGGTGCCAGCCCTGAAAGCTCTTGCTGGTCCTCATCTCCCACTGGTAACCTCTCAAACGAACCACAAACACTTGGGCTCTGAACTTGTTTCGCCTACTAAAACTTCCAACGTACACAGCCTCTCCTGCTCAATCTGGCCAGAGCTCAACACCGACATTGCGAACGTCCAGGGATTGCTCCTACACTAAAGGTGCCAGCCCTGAAAGCTCTTGCTGGTCCTCATCTCCCACTGGTAACCTCTCAAACGAACCACAAACACTTGGGCTCTGAACTTGTTTCGCCTACTAAAACTTCCAACGTACACAGCCTCTCCTGCTCAATCTGGCCAGAGCTCAACACCGACATTGCGAACGTCCAGGGATTCCTCCTACACTAAAGGTGCCAGCCCTGAAAGCTCTTGCTGCTCCTCATCTCCCACTGGTAACCTCTCAAACGAACCACAAACACTTGGGCTCTGAACTTGTTTAGCCTACTAAAACTTCCAACGTACACAGCCTCTCCTGCTCATACTGGCCAGAGCTCAACACCGACATTGCGACCGTCCAGGGATTGCTCCTACACTAAAGGTGCCAGCCCTGAAAGCTCTTGCTGGTCCTCATCTCCCACTGGTAACCTCTCAAACGAACCACAAACACTTGGGCTCTGAACTTGTTTCGCCTACTAAAACTTCCAACGTACACAGCCTCTCCTGCTCAATCTGGCCAGAGCTCAACACCGACATTGCGAACGTCCAGGGATTCCTCCTACACTAAAGGCGCCAGCCCTGAAAGCTCTTGCTGGTCCTCATCTCCCACTGGTAACCTCTCAAACGAACCACAAACACTTGGCCTCTGAACTTGTTTAGCCTACTAAAACTTCCAACGTACACAGCCTCTCCTGCTCAATCTGGCCAGAGCTCAACACCGAAATTGCGAACGTCCAGCGATTGCTCCTACACTAAAGGTGCCAGCCCTGAAAGCTCTTGCTGGTCCTCATCTCCCACTGGTAACCTCTCAAACGAACCACAAACACTTGGGCTCTGAACTTGTTTAGCCTACTAAAACTTCCAACGTACAGAGCCTCTCCTGCTCAATCTGGCCAGAGCTCAACACCGACATTGCGAACGTCCAGGGATTGCTCCTACACTAAAGGTGCCAGCCCTGAAAGCTCTTGCTGGTCCTCATCTCCCACTGGTAACCTCTCAAACGAACCACAAACACTTGGGCTCTGAACTTGTTTCGCCTACTAAAACTTCCAACGTGCACAGCCTCTCCTGCTCAATCTGGCCAGAGCTCAACACCGACATTGCGAACGTCCAGGGATTGCTCCTACACTAAAGGTGCCAGCCCTGAAAGCCCTTGCTGGTCCTCATCTCCCACTGGTAACCTCTCAAACGAACCACAAACACTTGGGCTCTGAACTTGTTTCGCCTACTAAAACTTCCAACGTACACAGCCTCTCCTGCTCAATCTGGCCAGAGCTCAACACCGAAATTGCGAACGGCCAGGGATTCCTCCTACACTAAAGGTGCCAGCCCTGAAAGCTCTTGCTGGTCCTCATCTCCCACTGGTAACCTCTCAAACGAACCACAAACACTTGGGCTCTGAACTTGTTTAGCCTACTAAAACTTCCAACGTACACAGCCTCTCCTGCTCAATCTGGCCAGAGCTCAACACCGACATTGCGAACGTCCAGCGATTGCTCCTACACTAAAGGTGCCAGCCCTGAAAGCTCTTGCTGGTCCTCATCTCCCACTGGTAACCTCTCAAACGAACCACAAACACTTGGGCTCTGAACTTGTTTAGCCTACTAAAACTTCCAATGTACACAGCCTCTCCTGCTCAATCTGGCCAGAGCTCAACACCGACATTGCGAACGTCCAGGGATTGCTCCTACACTAAAGGTGCCAGCCCTGAAAGCTCTTGCTGGTCCTCATCTCCCACTGGTAACCTCTCAAACGAACCACAAACACTTGGGCTCTGAACTTATTTCGCCTACTAAAACTTCCAACGTACACAGCCTCTCCTGCTCAATCTGGCCAGAGCTCAACACCGACATTGCGAACGTCCAGCGATTGCTCCTACACTAAAGGTGCCAGCCCTGAAAGCTCTTGCTGCTCCTCATCTCCCACTGGTAACCTCTCAAACGAACCACAAACACTTGGGCTCTGAACTTGTTTAGCCTACTAAAACTTCCAACGTACACAGCCTCTCCTGCTCAATCTGGCCAGAGCTCAACACCGACATTGCGAACGTCCAGGGATTGCTCCTACACTAAAGGTGCCAGCCCTGAAAGCTCTTGCTGGTCCTCATCTCCCACTGGTAACCTCTCAAACGAACCACAAACACTTGGGCTCTGAACTTGTTTAGCCTACTAAAACTTCCAACGTACACAGCCTCTCCTGCTCAATCTGGCCAGAGCTCAACACCGACATTGCGAACGTCCAGGGATTGCTCCTACACTAAAGGTGCCAGCCCTGAAAGCTCTTGCTGGTCCTCATCTCCCACTGGTAACCTCTCAAACGAACCACAAACACTTGGGCTCTGAACTTGTTTCGCCTACTAAAACTTCCAACGTACACAGCCTCTCCTGCTCAATCTGGCCAGAGCTCAACACCGAAATTGCGAACGGCCAGGGATTCCTCCTACACTAAAGGTGCCAGCCCTGAAAGCTCTTGCTGGTCCTCATCTCCCACTGGTAACCTCTCAAACGAACCACAAACACTTGGGCTCTGAACTTGTTTAGCCTACTAAAACTTCCAACGTACACAGCCTCTCCTGCTCAATCTGGCCAGAGCTCAACACCGACATTGCGAACGTCCAGCGATTGCTCCTACACTAAAGGTGCCAGCCCTGAAAGCTCTTGCTGGTCCTCATCTCCCACTGGTAACCTCTCAAACGAACCACAAACACTTGGGCTCTGAACTTGTTTCGCCTACTAAAACTTCCAATGTACACAGCCTCTCCTGCTCAATCTGGCCAGAGCTCAACACCGACATTGCGAACGTCCAGGGATTGCTCCTACACTAAAGGTGCCAGCCCTGAAAGCTCTTGCTGGTCCTCATCTCCCACTGGTAACCTCTCAAACGAACCACAAACACTTGGGCTCTGAACTTATTTCGCCTACTAAAACTTCCAACGTACACAGCCTCTCCTGCTCAATCTGGCCAGAGCTCAACACCGACATTGCGAACGTCCAGCGATTGCTCCTACACTAAAGGTGCCAGCCCTGAAAGCTCTTGCTGCTCCTCATCTCCCACTGGTAACCTCTCAAACGAACCACAAACACTTGGGCTCTGAACTTGTTTAGCCTACTAAAACTTCCAACGTACACAGCCTCTCCTGCTCAATCTGGCCAGAGCTCAACACCGACATTGCGAACGTCCAGGGATTGCTCCTACACTAAAGGTGCCAGCCCTGAAAGCTCTTGCTGGTCCTCATCTCCCCCTGGTAACCTCTCAAACGAACGACAAACAGTTGGGCTCTGAACTTGTTTAGCCTAATAAAACTTCCAACGTACACAGCCTCTCCTGCTCAATCTGGCCAGAGCTCAACACCGAAATTGCGAACGTCCAGCGATTGCTCCTACACTAAAGGTGCCAGCCCTGAAAGCTCTTGCTGGTCCTCATCTCCCACTGGTAACCTCTCAAACGAACCACAAACACTTGGGCTATGAACTTGTTTAGCTGCTAAAACTTCCAACGTACACAGCCTCTCCTGCTCAATCTGGCCAGAGCTCAACACCGAAATTGCGAACGGCCAGGGATTCCTCCTACACTAAAGGTGCCAGCCCTGAAAGCTCTTGCTGGTCCTCATCTCCCACTGGTAACCTCTCAAACGAACCACAAACACTTGGGCTCTCAACTTGTTTCGCCTACTAAAACTTCCAACGTACACAGCCTCTCCTGCTCAATCTGGCCAGAGCTAAACACCGACATTGCGAACGTCCAGGGATTGCTCCTACACTAAAGGTGCCAGCCCTGAAAGCTCTTGCTGGTCCTCATCTCCCACTGGTAACCTCTCAAACGAACCACAAACACTTGGGCTCTGAACTTGTTTCGCCTACTAAAACTTCCAACGTACACAGCCTCTCCTGCTCAATCTGGCCAGAGCTCAACACCGACATTGCGAACGTCCAGGATTCCTCCTACAGGAAAGGCGCCAGCCCTGAAAGCTCTTGCTGGTCCTCATCTCCCACTGGTAACCTCTCAAACGAACCACAAACACTTGGCCTCTGAACTTGTTTAGCCTACTAAAACTTCCAACGTACACAGCCTCTCCTGCTCAATCTGGCCAGAGCTCAACACCGAAATTACGAACGTCCAGGGATTGCTCCTACACTAAAGGTGCCAGCCCTGAAAGCTCTTACTGGTCCTCATCTCCCACTGGTAACCTCTCAAACGAACCACAAACACTTGGGCTCTGAACTTGTTTCGCCTACTAAAACTTCCAACGTACACAGCCTCTCCTGCTCAATCTGGCCAGAGCTCAACACCGACATTGCGAACGTCCAGGGATTGCTCCTACACTAAAGGTGCCAGCCCTGAAAGCTCTTGCTGGTCCTCATCTCCCACTCGTAACCTCTCAAACGAACCACAAACACTTGGGCTCTGAACTTGTTTCGCCTACTAAAACTTCCAACGTACACAGCCTCTCCTGCTCAATCTGGCCAGAGCTCCACACCGACATTGCGAACGTCCAGGGATTGCTCCTACACTAAAGGTGCCAGCCCTGAAAGCTCTTGCTGGTCCTCATCTCCCACTGGTAACCTCTCAAACGAACCACAAACACTTGGGCTCTGAACTTGTTTCGCCTACTAAAACTTCCAACGTACACAGCCTCTCCTGCTCAATCTGGCCAGAGCTCAACACCGACATTGCGAACGTCCAGGGATTGCTCCTACACTAAAGGTGCCAGCCCTGAAAGCTCTTGCTGCTCCTCATCTCCCACTA
>NW_026776778.1:0-54676 GCF_030936135.1 Gavia stellata | reverse complement strand
TGGCCAGAGCTCAACACCGGAATTGCGAACGTCCAGCGATTGCTCCTACACTAAAGGTGCCAGCCCTGAAAGCTCTTGCTGGTCCTCATCTCCCACTGGTAACCTCTCAAACGAACCACAAACACTTGGCTCTGAACTTGTTTAGCCTACTAAAACTTCCAACGTACACAGCCTCTCCTGCTCAATCTGGCCAAAATTCAACACCGAAATTGCGAACGTCCAGCGATTGCTCCTACACTAAAGGTGCCAGCCCTGAAAGCTCTTGCTGGTCCTCATTTCTTTCCCACTGGTAACCTCTCAAACGAACCACAAACACTTGGGCTCGGAACTTGTTTAGCCTACTAAAACTTCCAACGTACACAGCCTCTCCTGCTCAATCTGGCCAGAGCTGAACAACGAAATTGCGAACGTCCAGCGATTGCTCCTACACTAAAGGTGCCAGCCCTGAAAGCTCTTGCTGGTCCTCATCTCCCACTGGTAACCTCTCAAACGAACCACAAACACTTGGGCTCTGAACTTGTTTAGCCTACTAAAACTTCCAACGTACACAGCCTCTCCTGCTCAATCTGGCCAAAATTCAACACCGAAATTGCGAACGTCCAGCGATTGCTCCTACACTAAAGGTGCCAGCCCTGAAAGCTCTTGCTGGTCCTCATCTCCCACTGGTAACCTCTCAAACGAACCACAAACACTTGGGCTCTGAACTTGTTTAGCCTACTAAAACTTCCAACGTACACAGCCTCTCCTGCTCAATCTGGCCAGAGCTGAACAACGAAATTGCGAACGTCCAGCAATTGCTCCTACACTAAAGATGTCAGCCCTGAAAGCTCTTGCTGGTCCTCATCTCCCACTGGTAACCTCTCAAACGAACCACAAACACTTGCGCTCGGAACTTGTTTAGCCTACCAAAACTTCCAACGTACACAGCCTCTCCTCCTCAATCTGGCCAAAATTCAACACCGGAATTGCGAACGTCCAGCGATTGCTCCTACACTAAAGGTGCCAGCCCTGAAAGCTCTTGCTGGTCCTCATCTCCCACTGGTAACCTCTCAAACGAACCACAAACACTTGCGCTCGGACCTTGTTTAGCCTACTAAAACTTCCAACGTACACAGCCTCTCCTGCTCAATCTGGCCAGAGCTCAACACCGGAATTGCGAACGTCCAGCGATTGCTCCTACACTAAAGGTGCCAGCCCTGAAAGCTCTTGCTGGTCCTCATCTCCCACTGGTAACCTCTCAAACGAACCACAAACACTTGGGCTCGGAACTTGTTTAGCCTAGTAAAACTTCCAACGTACACAGCCTCTCCTGCTCAATCTGGCCAGAGCTCAACTGCGGAATCACGAACGTCCAGCGATTCCTCCTACACTAAAGGTGCCAGCCCTGAAAGCTCTTGCTGGTCCTCATCTCCCACTGGTAACCTCTCAAACGAACCACAAACACTTGGGCTCGGAACTTGTTTAGCCTACTAAAACTTCCAACGTACACAGCCTCGCCTGCTCAATCTGGCCAGAGCTCAACACCGGAATTGCGAACGTCCAGCGATTGCTCCTACACTAAAGGTGCCAGCCCTGAAAGCTCTTGCTGGTCCTCATCTCCCACTGGTAACCTCTCAAACGAACCACAAACACTTGGGCTCGGACCTTGTTTAGCCTACTAAAACTTCCAAAGTACACTCCCTCTCCTGCTCAATCTGGCCAAAATTCAACACCGGAATTGCGAACGTCCAGGGATTGCTCCTACACTGAAGGTGCCAGCCCTGAAAGCTCTTGCTGGTCCTCATCTCCCACTGGTAACCTCTCAAACGAACCACAAACACTTGGGCTCGGACCTTGTTTAGCCTACTAAAACTTCCAACGTACACAGCCTCGCCTGCTCAATCTGGCCAGAGCTCAACACCGGAATTGCGAACGTCCAGCGATTGCTCCTACACTAAAGGTGCCAGCCCTGAAAGCTCTTGCTGGTCCTCATCTCCCACTGGTAACCTCTCAAACGAACCACAAACACTTGGGCTCTGAACTTGTTTAGCCTACTAAAACTTCCAACGTACACAGCCTCTCCTGCTCAATCTGGCCAAAATTCAACACCGAAATTGCGAACGTCCAGCGATTGCTCCTACACTAAAGGTGCCAGCCCTGAAAGCTCTTGCTGGTCCTCATCTCCCACTGGTAACCTCTCAAACGAACCACAAACACTTGGGCTCGGAACTTGTTTAGCCTACTAAAACTTCCAACGTACACAGCCTCTCCTGCTCAATCTGGCCAGAGCTGAACAACGAAATTGCGAACGTCCAGCGATTGCTCCTACACTAAAGGTGCCAGCCCTGAAAGCTCTTGCTGGTCCTCATCTCCCACTGGTAACCTCTCAAACGAACCACAAACACTTGGGCTCTGAACTTGTTTAGCCTAGTAAAACTTCCAACGTACACAGCCTCTCCTGCTCAATCTGGCCAAAATTCAACACCGAAATTGCGAACGTCCAGCGATTGCTCCTACACTAAAGGTGCCAGCCCTGAAAGCTCTTGCTGGTCCTCATCTCCCACTGGTAACCTCTCAAACGAACCACAAACACTTGGGCTCTGAACTTGTTTAGCCTACTAAAACTTCCAACGTACACAGCCTCTCCTGCTCAATCTGGCCAGAGCTGAACAACGAAATTGCGAACGTCCAGCAATTGCTCCTACACTAAAGATGTCAGCCCTGAAAGCTCTTGCTGGTCCTCATCTCCCACTGGTAACCTCTCAAACGAACCACAAACACTTGCGCTCGGAACTTGTTTAGCCTACCAAAACTTCCAACGTACACAGCCTCTCCTGCTCAATCTGGCCAAAATTCAACACCGGAATTGCGAACGTCCAGCGATTGCTCCTACACTAAAGGTGCCAGCCCTGAAAGCTCTTGCTGGTCCTCATCTCCCACTGGTAACCTCTCAAACGAACCACAAACACTTGGGCTCGGACCTTGTTTAGCCTACTAAAACTTCCAACGTACACAGCCTCTCCTGCTCAATCTGGCCAGAGCTCAACACCGGAATTGCGAACGTCCAGCGATTGCTCCTACACTAAAGGTGCCAGCCCTGAAAGCTCTTGCTGGTCCTCATCTCCCACTGGTAACCTCTCAAACGAACCACAAACACTTGGGCTCGGAACTTGTTTAGCCTACTAAAACTTCCAACGTACACAGCCTCGCCTGCTCAATCTGGCCAGAGCTCAACACCGGAATTGCGAACGTCCAGCGATTGCTCCTACACTAAAGGTGCCAGCCCTGAAAGCTCTTGCTGGTCCTCATCTCCCACTGGTAACCTCTCAAACGAACCACAAACACTTGGGCTCTGAACTTGTTTAGCCTACTAAAACTTCCAACGTACACAGCCTCTCCTGCTCAATCTGGCCAAAATTCAACACCGAAATTGCGAACGTCCAGCGATTGCTCCTACACTAAAGGTGCCAGCCCTGAAAGCTCTTGCTGGTCCTCATCTCCCACTGGTAACCTCTCAAACGAACCACAAACACTTGGGCTCTGAACTTGTTTAGCCTAGTAAAACTTCCAACGTACACAGCCTCTCCTGCTCAATCTGGCCAGAGCTGAACAACGAAATTGCGAACGTCCAGCAATTGCTCCTACACTAAAGGTGCCAGCCCTGAAAGCTCTTGCTGGTCCTCATCTCCCACTGGTAACCTCTCAAACGAACCACAAACACTTGCGCTCGGAACTTGTTTAGCCTACCAAAACTTCCAACGTACACAGCCTCTCCTGCTCAATCTGGCCAAAATTCAACACCGAAATTGCGAACGTCCAGCGATTGCTCCTACACTAAAGATGTCAGCCCTGAAAGCTCTTGCTGGTCCTCATCTCCCACTGGTAACCTCTCAAACGAACCACAAACACTTGCGCTCGGAACTTGTTTAGCCTACCAAAACTTCCAACGTACACAGCCTCTCCTGCTCAATCTGGCCAAAATTCAACACCGGAATTGCGAACGTCCAGCGATTGCTCCTACACTAAAGGTGCCAGCCCTGAAAGCTCTTGCTGGTCCTCATCTCCCACTGGTAACCTCTCAAACGAACCACAAACACTTGGGCTCGGACCTTGTTTAGCCTACTAAAACTTCCAACGTACACAGCCTCTCCTGCTCAATCTGGCCAAAATTCAACACCGGAATTGCGAACGTCCAGGGATTGCTCCTACACTGAAGGTGCCAGCCCTGAAAGCTCTTGCTGGTCCTCATCTCCCACTGGTAACCTCTCAAACGAACCACAAACACTTGGGCTCGGAACTTGTTTAGCCTACTAAAACTTCCAACGTACACAGCCTCTCCTGCTCAATCTGGCTAGAGCTCAACACCGGAATTGCGAACGTCCAGGGATTGCTCCTACACTAAAGGTGCCAGCCCTGAAAGCTCTTGCTGGTCCTCATCTCCCACTGGTAACCTCTCAAACGAACCACAAACACTTGGGCTCTGAACTTGTTTAGCCTACTAAAACTTCCAACGTACACAGCCTCTCCTGCTCAATCTGGCCAGAGCTGAACAACAAAATTGCGAACGTCCAGCGATTGCTCCTACACTAAAGGTGCCAGCCCTGAAAGCTCTTGCTGGTCCTCATCTCCCACTGGTAACCTCTCAAACGAACCACAAACACTTGGGCTCTGAACTTGTTTAGCCTACTAAAACTTCCAACGTACACAGCCTCTCCTGCTCAATCTGGCCAGAGCTCAACACCGGAATTGCGATCATCCAGGGATTGCTCCTACACTAAAGGTGCCAGCCCTGAAAGCTCTTGCTGGTCCTCATCTCCCACTGGTAACCTCTCAAACGAACCACAAACACTTGGGCTCTGAACTTGTTTAGCCTACTAAAACTTCCAACGTACACAGCCTCTCCTGCTCAATCTGGCCAGAATTCAACACCGGAATTGCGAATGCCCAGCGATTGCTCCTACACTAAAGGTGCCAGCCCTGAAAGCTCTTGCTGGTCCTCATCTCCCACTGGTAACCTCTCAAACGAACCACAAACACTTGGGCTCTGAACTTGTTTAGCCTACTAAAACTTCCAACGTACACAGCCTCTCCTGCTCAATCTGGCCAGAGCTCAACACCGGAATTGCGAACGTCCAGCGATTGCTCCTACACTAAAGGTGCCAGCCCTGAAAGCTCTTGCTGGTCCTCATCTCCCACTGGTAACCTCTCAAACGAACCACAAACACTTGGGCTCGGAACTTGTTTAGCCTACTAAAACTTCCAACGTACACAGCCTCTCCTGCTCAATCTGGCCAGAGCTCAACTGCGGAATCACGAACGTCCAGCGATTCCTCCTACACTAAAGGTGCCAGCCCTGAAAGCTCTTGCTGGTCCTCATCTCCCACTGGTAACCTCTCAAACGAACCACAAACACTTGGGCTCGGAACTTGTTTAGCCTACTAAAACTTCCAACGTACACAGCCTCTCCTGCTCAATCTGGCCAGAGCTGAACAACGAAATTGCGAACGTCCAGCAATTGCTCCTACACTAAAGGTGCCAGCCCTGAAAGCTCTTGCTGGTCCTCATCTCCCACTGGTAACCTCTCAAATGAACCACAAACACTTGGGCTCGGAACTTGTTTAGCCTAGTAAAACTTCCAACGTACACAGCCTCTCCTGCTCAATCTGGCCAGAGCTCAACTGCGGAATCACGAACGTCCAGCGATTGCTCCTACACTAAAGATGTCAGCCCTGAAAGCTCTTGCTGGTCCTCATCTCCCACTGGTAACCTCTCAAACGAACCACAAACACTTGCGCTCGGAACTTGTTTAGCCTACCAAAACTTCCAACGTACACAGCCTCTCCTGCTCAATCTGGCCAAAATTCAACACCGGAATTGCGAACGTCCAGCGATTGCTCCTACACTAAAGGTGCCAGCCCTGAAAGCTCTTGCTGGTCCTCATCTCCCACTGGTAACCTCTCAAACGAACCACAAACACTTGGGCTCGGAACTTGTTTAGCCTACTAAAACTTCCAAAGTACACTCCCTCTCCTGCTCAATCTGGCCAAAATTCAACACCGGAATTGCGAACGTCCAGGGATTGCTCCTACACTGAAGGTGCCAGCCCTGAAAGCTCTTGCTGGTCCTCATCTCCCACTGGTAACCTCTCAAACGAACCACAAACACTTGGGCTCGGACCTTGTTTAGCCTACTAAAACTTCCAACGTACACAGCCTCGCCTGCTCAATCTGGCCAGAGCTCAACACCGGAATTGCGAACGTCCAGCGATTGCTCCTACACTAAAGGTGCCAGCCCTGAAAGCTCTTGCTGGTCCTCATCTCCCACTGGTAACCTCTCAAACGAACCACAAACACTTGGGCTCTGAACTTGTTTAGCCTACTAAAACTTCCAACGTACACAGCCTCTCCTGCTCAATCTGGCCAAAATTCAACACCGAAATTGCGAACGTCCAGCGATTGCTCCTACACTAAAGGTGCCAGCCCTGAAAGCTCTTGCTGGTCCTCATCTCCCACTGGTAACCTCTCAAACGAACCACAAACACTTGGGCTCGGAACTTGTTTAGCCTACTAAAACTTCCAACGTACACAGCCTCTCCTGCTCAATCTGGCCAGAGCTGAACAACGAAATTGCGAACGTCCAGCGATTGCTCCTACACTAAAGGTGCCAGCCCTGAAAGCTCTTGCTGGTCCTCATCTCCCACTGGTAACCTCTCAAACGAACCACAAACACTTGGGCTCTGAACTTGTTTAGCCTAGTAAAACTTCCAACGTACACAGCCTCTCCTGCTCAATCTGGCCAAAATTCAACACCGAAATTGCGAACGTCCAGCGATTGCTCCTACACTAAAGGTGCCAGCCCTGAAAGCTCTTGCTGGTCCTCATCTCCCACTGGTAACCTCTCAAACGAACCACAAACACTTGGGCTCTGAACTTGTTTAGCCTACTAAAACTTCCAACGTACACAGCCTCTCCTGCTCAATCTGGCCAGAGCTGAACAACGAAATTGCGAACGTCCAGCAATTGCTCCTACACTAAAGATGTCAGCCCTGAAAGCTCTTGCTGGTCCTCATCTCCCACTGGTAACCTCTCAAACGAACCACAAACACTTGCGCTCGGAACTTGTTTAGCCTACCAAAACTTCCAACGTACACAGCCTCTCCTGCTCAATCTGGCCAAAATTCAACACCGGAATTGCGAACGTCCAGCGATTGCTCCTACACTAAAGGTGCCAGCCCTGAAAGCTCTTGCTGGTCCTCATCTCCCACTGGTAACCTCTCAAACGAACCACAAACACTTGCGCTCGGACCTTGTTTAGCCTACTAAAACTTCCAACGTACACAGCCTCTCCTGCTCAATCTGGCCAGAGCTCAACACCGGAATTGCGAACGTCCAGCGATTGCTCCTACACTAAAGGTGCCAGCCCTGAAAGCTCTTGCTGGTCCTCATCTCCCACTGGTAACCTCTCAAACGAACCACAAACACTTGGGCTCGGAACTTGTTTAGCCTAGTAAAACTTCCAACGTACACAGCCTCTCCTGCTCAATCTGGCCAGAGCTCAACTGCGGAATCACGAACGTCCAGCGATTCCTCCTACACTAAAGGTGCCAGCCCTGAAAGCTCTTGCTGGTCCTCATCTCCCACTGGTAACCTCTCAAACGAACCACAAACACTTGGGCTCGGAACTTGTTTAGCCTACTAAAACTTCCAACGTACACAGCCTCGCCTGCTCAATCTGGCCAGAGCTCAACACCGGAATTGCGAACGTCCAGCGATTGCTCCTACACTAAAGGTGCCAGCCCTGAAAGCTCTTGCTGGTCCTCATCTCCCACTGGTAACCTCTCAAACGAACCACAAACACTTGGGCTCGGACCTTGTTTAGCCTACTAAAACTTCCAAAGTACACTCCCTCTCCTGCTCAATCTGGCCAAAATTCAACACCGGAATTGCGAACGTCCAGGGATTGCTCCTACACTGAAGGTGCCAGCCCTGAAAGCTCTTGCTGGTCCTCATCTCCCACTGGTAACCTCTCAAACGAACCACAAACACTTGGGCTCGGACCTTGTTTAGCCTACTAAAACTTCCAACGTACACAGCCTCGCCTGCTCAATCTGGCCAGAGCTCAACACCGGAATTGCGAACGTCCAGCGATTGCTCCTACACTAAAGGTGCCAGCCCTGAAAGCTCTTGCTGGTCCTCATCTCCCACTGGTAACCTCTCAAACGAACCACAAACACTTGGGCTCTGAACTTGTTTAGCCTACTAAAACTTCCAACGTACACAGCCTCTCCTGCTCAATCTGGCCAAAATTCAACACCGAAATTGCGAACGTCCAGCGATTGCTCCTACACTAAAGGTGCCAGCCCTGAAAGCTCTTGCTGGTCCTCATCTCCCACTGGTAACCTCTCAAACGAACCACAAACACTTGGGCTCGGAACTTGTTTAGCCTACTAAAACTTCCAACGTACACAGCCTCTCCTGCTCAATCTGGCCAGAGCTGAACAACGAAATTGCGAACGTCCAGCGATTGCTCCTACACTAAAGGTGCCAGCCCTGAAAGCTCTTGCTGGTCCTCATCTCCCACTGGTAACCTCTCAAACGAACCACAAACACTTGGGCTCTGAACTTGTTTAGCCTAGTAAAACTTCCAACGTACACAGCCTCTCCTGCTCAATCTGGCCAAAATTCAACACCGAAATTGCGAACGTCCAGCGATTGCTCCTACACTAAAGGTGCCAGCCCTGAAAGCTCTTGCTGGTCCTCATCTCCCACTGGTAACCTCTCAAACGAACCACAAACACTTGGGCTCTGAACTTGTTTAGCCTACTAAAACTTCCAACGTACACAGCCTCTCCTGCTCAATCTGGCCAGAGCTGAACAACGAAATTGCGAACGTCCAGCAATTGCTCCTACACTAAAGATGTCAGCCCTGAAAGCTCTTGCTGGTCCTCATCTCCCACTGGTAACCTCTCAAACGAACCACAAACACTTGCGCTCGGAACTTGTTTAGCCTACCAAAACTTCCAACGTACACAGCCTCTCCTGCTCAATCTGGCCAAAATTCAACACCGGAATTGCGAACGTCCAGCGATTGCTCCTACACTAAAGGTGCCAGCCCTGAAAGCTCTTGCTGGTCCTCATCTCCCACTGGTAACCTCTCAAACGAACCACAAACACTTGGGCTCGGACCTTGTTTAGCCTACTAAAACTTCCAACGTACACAGCCTCTCCTGCTCAATCTGGCCAGAGCTCAACACCGGAATTGCGAACGTCCAGCGATTGCTCCTACACTAAAGGTGCCAGCCCTGAAAGCTCTTGCTGGTCCTCATCTCCCACTGGTAACCTCTCAAACGAACCACAAACACTTGGGCTCGGAACTTGTTTAGCCTACTAAAACTTCCAACGTACACAGCCTCGCCTGCTCAATCTGGCCAGAGCTCAACACCGGAATTGCGAACGTCCAGCGATTGCTCCTACACTAAAGGTGCCAGCCCTGAAAGCTCTTGCTGGTCCTCATCTCCCACTGGTAACCTCTCAAACGAACCACAAACACTTGGGCTCTGAACTTGTTTAGCCTACTAAAACTTCCAACGTACACAGCCTCTCCTGCTCAATCTGGCCAAAATTCAACACCGAAATTGCGAACGTCCAGCGATTGCTCCTACACTAAAGGTGCCAGCCCTGAAAGCTCTTGCTGGTCCTCATCTCCCACTGGTAACCTCTCAAACGAACCACAAACACTTGGGCTCTGAACTTGTTTAGCCTACTAAAACTTCCAACGTACACAGCCTCTCCTGCTCAATCTGGCCAGAGCTGAACAACGAAATTGCGAACGTCCAGCAATTGCTCCTACACTAAAGGTGCCAGCCCTGAAAGCTCTTGCTGGTCCTCATCTCCCACTGGTAACCTCTCAAACGAACCACAAACACTTGCGCTCGGAACTTGTTTAGCCTACCAAAACTTCCAACGTACACAGCCTCTCCTGCTCAATCTGGCCAAAATTCAACACCGGAATTGCGAACGTCCAGCGATTGCTCCTACACTAAAGGTGCCAGCCCTGAAAGCTCTTGCTGGTCCTCATCTCCCACTGGTAACCTCTCAAACGAACCACAAACACTTGGGCTCGGACCTTGTTTAGCCTACTAAAACTTCCAACGTACACAGCCTCTCCTGCTCAATCTGGCCAGAGCTCAACACCGGAATTGCGAACGTCCAGCGATTGCTCCTACACTAAAGGTGCCAGCCCTGAAAGCTCTTGCTGGTCCTCATCTCCCACTGGTAACCTCTCAAACGAACCACAAACACTTGGGCTCGGAACTTGTTTAGCCTAGTAAAACTTCCAACGTACACAGCCTCTCCTGCTCAATCTGGCCAGAGCTCAACTGCGGAATCACGAACGTCCAGCGATTCCTCCTACACTAAAGGTGCCAGCCCTGAAAGCTCTTGCTGGTCCTCATCTCCCACTGGTAACCTCTCAAACGAACCACAAACACTTGGGCTCGGAACTTGTTTAGCCTACTAAAACTTCCAACGTACACAGCCTCTCCTGCTCAATCTGGCTAGAGCTCAACACCGGAATTGCGAACGTCCAGGGATTGCTCCTACACTAAAGGTGCCAGCCCTGAAAGCTCTTGCTGGTCCTCATCTCCCACTGGTAACCTCTCAAACGAACCACAAACACTTGGGCTCTGAACTTGTTTAGCCTACTAAAACTTCCAACGTACACAGCCTCTCCTGCTCAATCTGGCCAGAGCTGAACAACAAAATTGCGAACGTCCAGCGATTGCTCCTACACTAAAGGTGCCAGCCCTGAAAGCTCTTGCTGGTCCTCATCTCCCACTGGTAACCTCTCAAACGAACCACAAACACTTGGGCTCTGAACTTGTTTAGCCTACTAAAACTTCCAACGTACACAGCCTCTCCTGCTCAATCTGGCCAGAGCTCAACACCGGAATTGCGATCATCCAGGGATTGCTCCTACACTAAAGGTGCCAGCCCTGAAAGCTCTTGCTGGTCCTCATCTCCCACTGGTAACCTCTCAAACGAACCACAAACACTTGGGCTCTGAACTTGTTTAGCCTACTAAAACTTCCAACGTACACAGCCTCTCCTGCTCAATCTGGCCAGAATTCAACACCGGAATTGCGAATGCCCAGCGATTGCTCCTACACTAAAGGTGCCAGCCCTGAAAGCTCTTGCTGGTCCTCATCTCCCACTGGTAACCTCTCAAACGAACCACAAACACTTGTGAACCACAAACACTTGGGCTCGGACCTTGTTTAGCCTACTAAAACTTCCAACGTACACAGCCTCTCCTGCTCAATCTGGCCAGAGCTCAACACCGGAATTGCGAACGTCCAGCGATTGCTCCTACACTAAAGGTGCCAGCCCTGAAAGCTCTTGCTGGTCCTCATCTCCCACTGGTAACCTCTCAAACGAACCACAAACACTTGGCTCGGAACTTGTTTAGCCTACTAAAACTTCCAACGTACACAGCCTCTCCTGCTCAATCTGGCCAGAGCTGAACAACGAAATTGCGAACGTCCAGCGATTGCTCCTACACTAAAGGTGCCAGCCCTGAAAGCTCTTGCTGGTCCTCATCTCCCACTGGTAACCTCTCAAACGAACCACAAACACTTGGGCTCTGAACTTGTTTAGCCTACTAAAACTTCCAACGTACACAGCCTCTCCTGCTCAATCTGGCCAGAGCTCAACACCGGAATTGCGATCATCCAGGATTGCTCCTACACTAAAGGTGCCAGCCCTGAAAGCTCTTGCTGGTCCTCATCTCCCACTGGTAACCTCTCAAACGAACCACAAACACTTGGGCTCTGAACTTGTTTAGCCTACTAAAACTTCCAACGTACACAGCCTCTCCTGCTCAATCTGGCCAGAATTCAACACCGAAATTGCGAATGTCCAGCGATTGCTCCTACACTAAAGGTGCCAGCCCTGAAAGCTCTTGCTGGTCCCTCATCTCCCACTGGTAACCTCTCAAACGAACCACAAACACTTGCGCTCGGAACTTGTTTAGCCTACCAAAACTTCCAAAGTACACAGCCTCTCCTGCTCAATCTGGCCAAAATTCAACACCGAAATTGCGAACGTCCAGCGATTGCTCCTACACTAAAGGTGCCAGCCCTGAAAGCTCTTGCTGGTCCTCATCTCCCACTGGTAACCTCTCAAATGAACCACAAACACTTGGCTCGGAACTTGTTTAGCCTACTAAAACTTCCAACGTACACTCCCCTCCCTGCTCAATCTGGCCAAAATTCAACACCGAAATTGCGAACGTCCAGCGATTGCTCCTACACTAAAGGTGCCAGCCCTGAAAGCTCTTGCTGGTCCTCATCTCCCACTGGTAACCTCTCAAACGAACCACAAACACTTGGGCTCTGAACTTGTTTAGCCTACTAAAACTTCCAACGTACACAGCCTCTCCTGCTCAATCTGGCCAAAATTCAAAAGCGAAATTGCGAACGTCCAGCGATTGCTCCTACACTAAAGGTGCCAGCCCTGAAAGCTCTTGCTGGTCCTCATCTCCCACTGGTAACCTCTCAAACGAACCACAAACACCTTGGGCTCGGACCTTGTTTAGCCTACTAAAACTTCAACGTACACAGCCTCTCCTGCTTAATCTGGCCAAAATTCAAAACCGAAATTGCAAACGTCCAGCGATTGCTCCTACACTAAAGGTGCCAGCCCTGAAAGCTCTTGCTGGTCCTCATCTCCCACTGGTAACCTCTCAAACGAACCACAAACACTTGCGCTCGGACCTTGTTTAGCTACTAAAACTTCCAACGTACACAGAGTCTCCTGCTCAAACTGGCCAAAATTCAACACCGAAATTGCGAACGTCCAGCGATTGCTCCTACACTAAAGGTGCCAGCCCTGAAAGCTCTTGCTGGTCTCATCTCCCACTGTAACCTCTCAAACGAACCACAAACACTTGGGCTCGGAACTTGTTTAGCCTAGTAAAACTTCCAACGTACACAGCCTCTCCTGCTCAATCTGGCCAGAGCTCAACTGCGGAATCACGAACGTCCAGCGATTGCTCCTACACTAAAGGTGCCAGCCCTGAAAGCTCTTGCTGGTCCTCATCTCCCACTGGTAACCTCTCAAACGAACCACAAACACTTGGGCTCGAACTTGTTTAGCCTACTAAAACTTCCAACGTACACAGCCTCGCCTGCTCAATCTGGCCAGAGCTCAACACCGGAATTGCGAACGTCCAGCGATTGCTCCTACACTAAAGTGCCAGCCCTGAAAGCTCTTGCTGGTCCTCATCTCCCACTGGTAACCTCTCAAACGAACCACAAACACTTGGGCTCTGAACTTGTTTAGCCTAGTAAAACTTCCAACGTACACAGCCTCTCCTGCTCAATCTGGCCAAAATCAACACCGAAATTGCGAACGTCCAGCGATTGCTCCTACACTAAGGTGCCAGCCCTGAAAGCTCTTGCTGGTCCTCATCTCCCACTGGTAACCTCTCAAACGAACCACAAACACTTGGGCTCTGAACTTGTTTAGCCTACTAAAACTTCCAACGTACACAGCCTCTCCTGCTCAATCTGGCCAGAGCTGAACAACGAAATTGCGAACGTCCAGCAATTGCTCCTACACTAAAGGTGCCAGCCCTGAAAGCTCTTGCTGGTCCTCATCTCCCACTGGTAACCTCTCAAACGAACCACAAACACTTGCGCTCGGAACTTGTTTAGCCTACCAAAACTTCCAACGTACACAGCCTCTCCTGCTCAATCTGGCCAAAATTCAACACCGGAATTGCGAACGTCCAGCGATTGCTCCTACACTAAAGGTGCCAGCCCTGAAAGCTCTTGCTGGTCCTCATCTCCCACTGGTAACCTCTCAAACGAACCACAAACACTTGGGCTCGGACCTTGTTTAGCCTACTAAAACTTCCAACGTACACAGCCTCTCCTGCTCAATCTGGCCAGAGCTCAACACCGGAATTGCGAACGTCCAGCGATTGCTCCTACACTAAAGGTGCCAGCCCTGAAAGCTCTTGCTGGTCCTCATCTCCCACTGGTAACCTCTCAAACGAACCACAAACACTTGGGCTCGGAACTTGTTTAGCCTAGTAAAAACTTCCAACGTACACAGCCTCTCCTGCTCAATCTGGCCAGAGCTCAACTGCGGAATCACGAACGTCCAGCGATTCCTCCTACACTAAAGGTGCCAGCCTGAAAGCTCTTGCTGGTCCTCATCTCCCACTGGTAACCTCTCAAACGAACCACAAACACTTGGCTCGGAACTTGTTTAGCTACTAAAACTCCAACGTACACAGCCTCTCCTGCTCATCTGGCTAGAGCTCAACACCGAATTGCGAACGTCCAGGGGATTGCTCCTACACTAAAGGTGCCAGCCCTGAAAGCTCTTGCTGGTCCTCATCTCCCACTGGTAACCTCTCAAACGAACCACAAACACTTGGGCTCTGAACTTGTTAGCCTACTAAAACTTCCAACGTACACAGCCTCTCCTGCTCAATCTGGCCAGAGCTGAACAACAAATTGCGAACGTCCAGCGATTGCTCCTACACTAAAGGTGCCAGCCCTGAAAGCTCTTGCTGGTCCTCATCTCCCACTGGTAACCTCTCAAACGAACCACAAACACTTGGCTCTGAACTTGTTTAGCCTACTAAAACTTCCAACGTACACAGCTCTCCTGCTCAATCTGGCCAGAGCTCAACACCGGAATTGCGATCATCCAGGATTGCTCCTACACTAAAGGTGCCAGCCCTGAAAGCTCTTGCTGGTCCTCATCCTCCCACTGGTAACCTCTCAAACGAACCACAAACACTTGGGCTCTGACTTGTTTAGCCTACTAAAACTTCAACGTACACAGCCTCTCCTGCTCAATCTGGCCAGAATTCAACACCGGAATTGCGAATGTCCAGCGATTGCTCCTACACTAAAGGTGCCAGCTCCCTGAAAGCTCTTGCTGGTCCTCATCTCCCACTGGTAACCTCTCAAACGAACCACAAACACTTGGGCTCGACCTTGTTTAGCCTACTAAAACTTCCAACGTACACAGCCTCTCCTGCTCAATCTGGCCAGAGCTCAACACCGGAATTGCGAACGTCCAGCGATTGCTCCTACACTAAAGGTGCCAGCCCTGAAAGCTCTTGCTGGGTCCTCATCTCCCACTGGTAACCTCTCAAACGAACCACAAACACTTGGGCTCGGAACTTGTTTAGCCTAGTAAAACTTCCAACGTACACAGCCTCTCCTGCTCAATCTGGCCAGAGCTCAACTGCGAATCACGAACGTCCAGCGATTCCTCCTACACTAAAGGTGCCAGCCCTGAAAGCTCTTGCTGGTCCTCATCTCCCACTGGTAACCTCTCAAACGAACCACAAACACTTGGGCTCGGAACTTGTTTAGCCTACTAAAACTTCCAACGTACACAGCCTCTCCTGCTCAATCTGGCCAGAGCTGAACAACGAAATTGCGAACGTCCAGCGATTGCTCCTACACTAAAGGTGCCAGCCCTGAAAGCTCTGCTGGTCGTCATCTCCCACTGGTAACCTCTCAAACGAACCACAAACACTTGGCTCTGAACTTGTTTAGCCTACTAAAACTTCCAACGTACACAGCCTCTCCTGCTCAATCTGGCCAAAATTCAACACCGAATTGCGATCATCCAGGGATTGCTCCTACACTAAAGGTGCCAGCCCTGAAAGCTCTTGCTGGTCCTCATCTCCCACTGGTAACCTCTCAAACGAACCACAAACACTTGGGCTCTGAACTTGTTTAGCCTACTAAAACTTCCAACGTACACAGCCTCTCCTGCTCAATCTGGCCAGAATTCAACACCGAAATTGCGAATGTCCAGCGATTGCTCCTACACTAAAGGTGCCAGCCCTGAAAGCTCTTGCTGGTCCTCATCTCCCACTGGTAACCTCTCAAACGAACCACAAACACTTGCGCTCGGAACTTGTTTAGCCTACCAAAACTTCCAAAGTACACAGCCTCTCCTGCTCAATCTGGCCAAAATTCAACACCGAAATTGCGAACGTCCAGCGATTGCTCCTACACTAAAGGTGCCAGCCCTGAAAGCTCTTGCTGGTCCTCATCTCCCACTGGTAACCTCTCAAACGAACCACAAACACTTGGGCTCTGAACTTGTTTAGCCTACTAAAACTTCCAACGTACACAGCCTCTCCTGCTCAATCTGGCCAGAGCTCAACACCGGAATTGCGAACGTCCAGCGATTGCTCCTACACTAAAGGTGCCAGCCCTGA
The DNA here is from genome assembly GCF_030936135.1 of Gavia stellata. Taxonomy (NCBI): domain Eukaryota; kingdom Metazoa; phylum Chordata; class Aves; order Gaviiformes; family Gaviidae; genus Gavia; species Gavia stellata. The sequence goes on along the minus strand of NW_026776778.1, from coordinate 38,440 downwards.
AAGCTCTTGCTGGTCCTCATCTCCCACTGGTAACCTCTCAAACGAACCACAAACACTTGGGCTCGGAACTTGTTTAGCCTACTAAAACTTCCAACGTACACAGCCTCTCCTGCTCAATCTGGCCAAAATTCAACACCGGAATTGCGAACGTCCAGCGATTGCTCCTACACTAAAGGTGCCAGCCCTGAAAGCTCTTGCTGGTCCTCATCTCCCACTGGTAACCTCTCAAACGAACCACAAACACTTGCGCTCGGAACTTGTTTAGCCTACCAAAACTTCCAAAGTACACAGCCTCTCCTGCTCAATCTGGCCAAAATTCAACACCGGAATTGCGAACGTCCAGCGATTGCTCCTACACTAAAGGTGCCAGCCCTGAAAGCTCTTGCTGGTCCTCATCTCCCACTGGTAACCTCTCAAACGAACCACAAACACTTGGGCTCGGAACTTGTTTAGCCTACTAAAACTTCCAACGTACACAGCCTCTCCTGCTCAATCTGGCCATAATTCAAAACCGAAATTGCAAACGTCCAGCCATTGCTCCTACACTAAAGGTGCCAGCCCTGAAAGCTCTTGCTGGTCCTCATCTCCCACTGGTAACCTCTCAAACGAACCACAAACACTTGGGCTCGGAACTTGTTTAGCCTACTAAAACTTCCAACGTACACAGCCTCTCCTGCTCAATCTGGCCAAAATTCAAAACCGAAATTGCAAACGTCCAGCGATTGCTCCTACACTAAAGGTGCCAGCCCTGAAAGCTCTTGCTGGTCCTCATCTCCCACTGGTAACCTCTCAAACGAACCACAAACACTTGGGCTCGGAACTTGTTTAGCCTACTAAAACTTCCAACGTACACAGCCTCTCCTGCTCAATCTGGCCAGAGCTCAACTGCGGAATCACGAACGTCCAGCGATTCCTCCTACACTAAAGGTGCCAGCCCTGAAAGCTCTTGCTGGTCCTCATCTCCCACTGGTAACCTCTCAAACGAACCACAAACACTTGGGCTCGGAACTTGTTTAGCCTACTAAAACTTCCAACGTACACAGCCTCTCCTGCTCAATCTGGCCAAAATTCAACACCGAAATTGCGAACGTCCAGCGATTGCTCCTACACTAAAGGTGCCAGCCCTGAAAGCTCTTGCTGGTCCTCATCTCCCACTGGTAACCTCTCAAACGAACCACAAACACTTGGGCTCTGAACTTGTTTAGCCTACTAAAACTTCCAACGTACACAGCCTCTCCTGCTCAATCTGGCCAAAATTCAAAAGCGAAATTGCGAACGTCCAGCGATTGCTCCTACACTAAAGGTGCCAGCCCTGAAAGCTCTTGCTGGTCCTCATCTCCCACTGGTAACCTCTCAAACGAACCACAAACACTTGGGCTCGGACCTTGTTTAGCCTACTAAAACTTCCAACGTACACAGCCTCTCCTGCTCAATCTGGCCAGAGCTCAACACCGGAATTGCGAACGTCCAGCGATTGCTCCTACACTAAAGGTGCCAGCCCTGAAAGCTCTTGCTGGTCCTCATCTCCCACTGGTAACCTCTCAAACGAACCACAAACACTTGGGCTCTGAACTTGTTTAGCCTACTAAAACTTCCAACGTACACAGCCTCTCCTGCTCAATCTGGCCAAAATTCAAAACCGAAATTGCAAACGTCCCAGCGATTGCTCCTACACTAAAGGTGCCAGCCCTGAAAGCTCTTGCTGGTCCTCATCTCCCACTGGTAACCTCTCAAACGAACCACAAACACTTGGGCTCGGAACTTGTTTAGCCTACTAAAACTTCCAACGTACACAGCCTCTCCTGCTCAATCTGGCCAGAGCTCAACTGCGGATCACGAACGTCCAGCGATTCTCCTACACTAAAGGTGCCAGCCCTGAAAGCTCTTGCTGGTCCTCATCTCCCACTGGTAACCTCTCAAACGAACCACAAACACTTGGGCTCGGAACTTGTTTAGCCTACTAAACTTCCAACGTACACAGTCTCACCTGCTCTATCTGGCTAGAGCTCAACACCGGAATTGCGAACGTCCAGGGATTGCTCCTACACTAAAGGTGCCAGCCCTGAAAGCTCTTGCTGGTCCTCATCTCCCACTGGTAACCTCTCAAACGAACCCACAAACACTTGGCCTCTGAACTTGTTTAGCCTACTAAAACTTCCAACGTACACAGCCTCTCCTGCTCAATCTGGCCAGAGCTCAACTCCGAAATTGCGAATGTCCAGGGATTGCTCCTACACTAAAGGTGCCAGCCCTGAAAGCTCTTGCTGGTCCTCATCTCCCACTGGTAACCTCTCAAACGAACCACAAACACTTGCCTCTGAACTTGTTTAGCCTACTAAAACTTCCAACGTACACAGCCTCTCCTGCTCAATCTGGCCAGAGCTCAACACCGAAATTGCGAACGTCCAGCGATTGCTCCTACACTAAAGGTGCCAGCCCTGAAAGCTCTTGCTGGTCCTCATCTCCCACTGGTAACCTCTCAAACGAACCACAAACACTTGGCTCTGAACTTGTTTAGCCTACTAAAACTTCCAACGTACACAGCCTCTCCTGCTCAATCTGGCCAAATTCAAAGCGAAATTGCGAACGTCCAGCGATTGCTCCTACACTAAAGGTGCCAGCCCTGAAAGCTCTTGCTGGTCCTCATCTCCACTGGTAACCTCTCAAACGAACCACAAACACTTGGGCTCGGACCTTGTTTAGCCTACTAAAACTTCCAACGTACACAGCCTCTCCTGCTTAATCTGGCCAAAATTCAAAACCGAAATTGCAAACGTCCAGCGATTGCTCCTACACTAAAGGTGCCAGCCCTGAAAGCTCTTGCTGGTCCTCATCTCCCACTGGTAACCTCTCAAACGAACCACAAACACTTGGGCTCGGAACTTGTTTAGCCTACTAAAACTTCCAACGTACACAGCCTCTCCTGCTCAATCTGGCCAGAGCTCAACTGCGGAATCACGAACGTCCAGCGATTCCTCCTACACTAAAGGTGCCAGCCCTGAAAGCTCTTGCTGGTCCTCATCTCCCACTGGTAACCTCTCAAACGAACCACAAACACTTGGGCTCGGAACTTGTTTAGCCTACTAAAACTTCCAACGTACACAGCCTCTCCTGCTCAATCTGGCCAGAGCTCAACACCGGAATGCGAACGTCCAGCGATTGCTCCTACACTAAAGTGCCAGCCCTGAAAGCTCTTGCTGGTCCTCATCTCCCACTGGTAACCTCTCAAACGAACCACAAACACTTGGGCTCGGAACTTGTTTAGCTACTAAAACTTCCAACGTACACGAGCCTCTCCTGCTCAATCTGGCCAAAATTCAACACCGGAATTGCGAACGTCCAGCGATTGCTCCTACACTAAAGGTGCCAGCCCTGAAAGCTCTTGCTGTCCTCATCTCCCACTGGTAACCTCTCAAACGAACCACAAAACACTTGCGCTCGGAACTTGTTTAGCCTACCAAAACTTCCAAAGTACACAGCCTCTCCTGCTCAATCTGGCCAAATTCAACACCGGAATTGCGAACGTCCAGCGATTGCTCCTACACTAAAGGTGCCAGCCCTGAAAGCTCTTGCTGGTCCTCATCTCCCACTGGTAACCTCTCAAACGAACCACAAACACTTGGGCTCGGAACTTGTTTAGCCTACTAAAACTTCCAACGTACAACAGCCTCTCCTGCTCAATCTGGCATAATTCAAAACCGAAATTGCAAACGTCCAGCCATTGCTCCTACACTAAAGGTGCCAGCCCTGAAAGCTCTTGCTGTCCTCATCTCCCACTGGTAACCTCTCAAACGAACCACAAACACTTGGGCTCGGAACTTGTTTAGCCTACTAAAACTTCCAACGTACACAGCCTCTCCTGCTCAATCTGGCCAAAATTCAAAACCGAAATTGCAAACGTCCAGCGATTGCTCCTACACTAAAGGTGCCAGCCTGAAAGCTCTTGCTGGTCCTCATCTCCCACTGGTAACCTCTCAAACGAACCACAAACACTTGGGCTCGGAACTTGTTTTAGCCTACTAAAACTTCCAACGTACACAGCCTCTCCTGCTCAATCTGGCCAGAGCTCAACTGCGGAATCACGAACGTCCAGCGATTCCTCCTACACTAAAGGTGCCAGCCCTGAAAGCTCTTGCTGGTCCTCATCTCCCACTGGTAACCTCTCAAACGAACCACAAACACTTGGGCTCGAACTTGTTTAGCCTACTAAAACTTCCAACGTACACAGCCTCTCCTGCTCAATCTGGCCAGAGCTGAACAACGAAATTGCGAACGTCCAGCAATTGCTCCTACACTAAAGATGTCAGCCCTGAAAGCTCTTGCTGGTCCTCATCTCCCACTGGTAACCTCTCAAACGAACCACAAACACTTGTGCTCGGAACTTGTTTAGCCTACCAAAACTTCCAACGTACACTGCCTCTCCTGCTCAATCTGCCAAAATTCAACACCGGAATTGCGAACGTCCAGCGATTGCTCCTACACTAAAGGTGCCAGCCTGAAAGCTCTTGCTGGTCCTCATCTCCCACTGGTACCTCTCAAACGAACCACAAACACTTGGGCTCGGACCTTGTTTAGCCTACTAAAACTTCCAAAGTACACTCCCTCTCCTGCTCAATCTGGCCAAAATTCAACACCGGAATTGCGAACGTCCAGCGATTGCTCCTACACTAAAGGTGCCAGCCCTGAAAGCTCTTGCTGGTCCTCATCTCCCACTGGTAACCTCTCAAACGAACAACAAACACTTGGGCTCGGACCTTGTTTAGCCTACTAAAACTTCCAACGTACACAGCCTCTCTGCTCAATCTGGCCAGAGCTCAACACCGGAATTGCGAACGTCCAGCGATTGCTCCTACACTAAAGGTGCCAGCCCTGAAAGCTCTTGCTGGTCCTCATCTCCCACTGGTAACCTCTCAAACGAACCACAAACACTTGGGCTCGGAACTTGTTTAGCCTACTAAAACTTCCAACGTACACAGCCTCTCCTGCTCAATCTGGCCAAAATTCAACACCGAAATTGCGAACGTCCAGCGATTGCTCCTACACTAAAGGTGCCAGCCCTGAAAGCTCTTGCTGGTCCTCATCTCCCACTGGTAACCTCTCAAACGAACCACAAACACTTGGGCTCGGAACTTGTTTAGCCTACTAAACTTCCAACGTACAACAGCCTCTCCTGCTCAATCTGGCTAGAGCTCAACACCGGAATTGCGAACGTCCAGGATTGCTCCTACACTAAAGTGCCAGCCCTGAAAGCTCTTGCTGGTCCTCATCTCCCACTGGTAACCTCTCAAACGAACCACAAACACTTGGCTCGGAACTTGTTTAGCCTACTAAAACTTCCAACGTACACAGCCTCTCCTGCTCAATCTGGCCAGAGCTCAAACACGGAATTGCGATCATCCAGGGATTGCTCCTACACTAAAGGTGCCAGCCTGAAAGCTCTTGCTGGTCCTCATCTCCCACTGGTAACCTCTCAACGAACCACAAACACTTGGGCTCTGAACTTGTTTAGCCTACTAAAACTTCCAACGTACACAGCCTCTCCTGCTCAATCTGGCCAGAATTCAACACCGGAATTGCGAATGTCCAGCGATTGCTCCTACACTAAAGGTGCCAGCCCTGAAAGCTCTTGCTGGTCCTCATCTCCCACTGGTAACCTCTCAAACGAACCACAAACACTTGCGCTCGGAACTTGTTTAGCCTACCAAAACTTCCAAAGTACACTCCCTCTCCTGCTCAATCTGGCCAAATTCAACACCGGAATTGCGAACGTCCAGCGATTGCTCCTACACTAAAGGTGCCAGCCCTGAAAGCTCTTGCTGGTCCTCATCTCCCACTGGTAACCTCTCAAACGAACCACAAACACTTGCGCTCAGGAACTTGTTTAGCCTACCAAAACTTCCAAAGTACACAGCCTCTCCTGCTCAATCTGGCCAAAATTCAACACCGAAATTGCGAACGTCCAGCGATTGCTCCTACACTAAAGGTGCCAGCCCTGAAAGCTCTTGCTGGTCCTCATCTCCCACTGGTAACCTCTCAAATGAACCACAAACACTTGGGCTCGGAACTTGTTTAGCCTACTAAAACTTCCAACGTACACTCCCTCCCCTGCTCAATCTGGCCAAAATTCAACACCGAAATTGCGAACGTCCAGCGATTGCTCCTACACTAAAGGTGCCAGCCCTGAAAGCTCTTGCTGGTCCTCATCTCCCACTGGTAACCTCTCAAACGAACCACAAACACTTGGGCTCTGAACTTGTTTAGCCTAGTAAAACTTCCAACGTACACAGCCTCTCCTGCTCAATCTGGCCAGAGCTGAACAATGAAATTGCGAACGTCCCAGCAATTGCTCCTACACTAAAGATGTCAGCCCTGAAAGCTCTTGCTGGTCCTCATCTCCCACTGGTAACCTCTCAAACGAACCACAAACACTTGCGCTCGGAACTTGTTTAGCCTACCAAAACTTCCAACGTACACAGCCTCTCCTGCTCAATCTGGCCAGAGCTCAACACCGGAATTGCGAACGTCCAGCGATTGCTCCTACACTAAAGGTGCCAGCCCTGAAAGCTCTTGCTGGTCCCTCATCTCCCCACTGGTAACCTCTCAAACGAACCACAAACACTTGGGCTCGGAACTTGTTTAGCCTACTAAAACTTCCAACGTACACAGCCTCTCCTGCTCAATCTGGCCAGAGCTCAACTGCGAATCACGAACGTCCAGCGATTCCTCCTACACTAAAGGTGCCAGCCCTGAAAGCTCTTGCTGGTCCTCATCTCCCACTGGTAACCTCTCAAACGAACCACAAACACTTGGGCTCGGAACTTGTTTAGCCTACTAAAACTTCCAACGTACACAGTCTCTCCTGCTCAATCTGGCTAGAGCTCAACAACCGGAATTGCGAACGTCCAGGATTGCTCCTACACTAAAGGTGCCAGCCCTGAAAGCTCTTGCTGGTCCTCATCTCCCACTGGTAACCTCTCAAACGAACCACAAACACTTGGGCTCGGAACTTGTTTAGCCTACTAAAACTTCCAACGTACACAGCCTCTCCTGCTCAATCTGGCCAGAGCTGAACAACGAAATTGCGAACGTCCAGCGATTGCTCCTACACTAAAGGTGCCAGCCCTGAAAGCTCTTGCTGGTCCTCATCTCCCACTGGTAACCTCTCAAACGAACCACAAACACTTGGGCTCTGAACTTGTTTAGCCTACTAAAACTTCCAACGTACACAGCCTCTCCTGCTCAATCTGGCCAGAGCTCAACACCTGAATTGCGATCATCCAGGGATTGCTCCTACACTAAAGGTGCCAGCCCTGAAAGCTCTTGCTGGTCCTCATCTCCCACTGGTAACCTCTCAAACGAACCACAAACACTTGGGCTCTGAACTTGTTTAGCCTACTAAAACTTCCAAAGTACACAGCCTCTCCTGCTCAATCTGGCCAGAATTCAACACCGGAATTGCGAATGTCCAGCGATTGCTCCTACACTAAAGGTGCCAGCCCTGAAAGCTCTTGCTGGTCCTCATCTCCACTGGTAACCTCTCAAACGAACCACAAACACTTGCGCTCGGAACTTGTTTAGCCTACCAAAACTTCCAAAGTACCAGCCTCTCCTGCTCAATCTGGCCAAAATTCAACACCGAAATTGCGAACGTCCAGCGATTGCTCCTACACTAAAGGTGCCAGCCCTGAAAGCTCTTGCTGGTCCTCATCTCCCACTGGTAACCTCTCAAATGAACCACAAACACTTGGGCTCGGAACTTGTTTAGCCTACTAAAACTTCCAACGTACACTCCCTCCCCTGCTCAATCTGGCCAAAATTCAACACCGAAATTGCGAACGTCCAGCGATTGCTCCTACACTAAAGGTGCCAGCCCTGAAAGCTCTTGCTGGTCCTCATCTCCCACTGGTAACCTCTCAAACGAACCACAAACACTTGGGCTCTGAACTTGTTTAGCCTACTAAAACTTCCAACGTACACAGCCTCTCCTGCTCAATCTGGCCAAAATTCAAAGCGAAATTGCGAACGTCCAGCGATTGCTCCTACACTAAAGGTGCCAGCCCTGAAAGCTCTTGCTGGTCCTCATCTCCCACTGGTAACCTCTCAAACGAACCACAAACACTTGGGCTCGGACCTTGTTTAGCCTACTAAAACTTCCAACGTACACAGCCTCTCCTGCTCAATCTGGCCAGAGCTCAACACCGGAATTGCGAACGTCCAGCGATTGCTCCTACACTAAAGGTGCCAGCCCTGAAAGCTCTTGCTGGTCCTCATCTCCCACTGGTAACCTCTCAAACGAACCACAAACACTTGCGCTCGGAACTTGTTTAGCCTACCAAAACTTCCAACGTACACAGCCTCTCCTGCTCAATCTGGCCAAAATTCAACACCGAAATTGCGAAACGTCCAGCGATTGCTCCTACACTAAAGTGCCAGCCCTGAAAGCTCTTGCTGGTCCTCATCTCCCACTGGTAACCTCTCAAATGAACCACAAACACTTGGGCTCGGAACTTGTTTAGCCTACTAAAACTTCCAACGTACACTCCCTCCTCCCTGCTCAATCTGGCAAAATTCAACACCGAAATTGCGAACGTCCAGCGATTGCTCCTACACTAAAGGTGCCAGCCCGTGAAAGCTCTTGCTGGTCTCATCTCCACTGGTAACCTCTCAAACGAACCACAAACACTTGGGCTCTGAACTTGTTTAGCCTAGTAAAACTTCCAACGTACACAGCCTCTCCTGCTCAATCTGGCCAGAGCTGAACAATGAAATTGCGAACGTCCAGCAATTGCTCCTACACTAAAGATGTCAGCCCTGAAAGCTCTTGCTGGTCCTCATCTCCCACTGGTAACCTCTCAAACGAACCACAAACACTTGCGCTCGAACTTGTTTAGCCTACCAAAACTTCCAACGTACACAGCCTCTCCTGCTCAATCTGGCCAGAGCTCAACACCGGAATTGCGAACGTCCAGCGATTGCTCCTACACTAAAGGTGCCAGCCCTGAAAGCTCTTGCTGGTCCTCATCTCCACTGGTAACCTCTCAAACGAACCACAAACACTTGGGCTCGGAACTTGTTTAGCCTACTAAAACTTCCAACGTACACAGCCTCTCCTGCTCAATCTGGCCAGAGCTGAACAACGAAATTGCGAACGTCCAGCGATTGCTCCTACACTAAGGTGCCAGCCCTGAAAGCTCTTGCTGGTCCTCATCTCCCACTGGTAACCTCTCAACGAACCACAAAACACTTGGGCTCTGAACTTGTTTAGCCTACTAAAACTTCCAACGTACACAGCCTCTCCTGCTCAATCTGGCCAGAGCTCAACACCGGAATTGCGATCATCCAGGGATTGCTCCTACACTAAAGGTGCCAGCCCTGAAAGCTCTTGCTGGTCCTCATCTCCCACTGGTAACCTCTCAAACGAACCACAAACACTTGGCTCTAAACTTGTTTAGCCTACTAAAACTTCCAACGTACACAGCCTCTCCTGCTCAATCTGGCCAGAATTCAACACCGGAATTGCGAATGTCCAGCGATTGCTCCTACACTAAAGGTGCCAGCCCTGAAAGCTCTTGCTGGTCCTCATCTCCCACTGGTAACCTCTCAAACGAACCACAAACACTTGCCGCTCGGAACTTGTTTAGCCTACCAAAACTTCCAAGTACACAGCCTCTCCTGCTCAATCTGGCCAAAATTCAACACCGAAATTGCGAACGTCCAGCGATTGCTCCTACACTAAAGGTGCCAGCCCTGAAAGCTCTTGCTGGTCCTCATCTCCCACTGGTAACCTCTCAAACGAACCACAAACACTTGGGCTCGGAACTTGTTTAGCCTACTAAAACTTCCAACGTACACAGCCTCTCCTGCTCAATCTGGCCAAAATTCAACACCGAAATTGCGAACGTCCAGCGATTGCTCCTACACTAAAGGTGCCAGCCCTGAAAGCTCTTGCTGGTCCTCATCTCCCACTGGTAACCTCTCAAACGAACCACAAACACTTGGGCTCTGAACTTGTTTAGCCTACTAAAACTTCCAACGTACACAGCCTCTCCTGCTCAATCTGGCCAAAATTCAAAAGCGAAATTGCGAACGTCCAGCGATTGCTCCTACACTAAAGGTGCCAGCCCTGAAAGCTCTTGCTGGTCCTCATCTCCCACTGGTAACCTCTCAAACGAACCACAAACACTTGGGCTCGGACCTTGTTTAGCCTACTAAAACTTCCAACGTACACAGCCTCTCCTGCTCAATCTGGCCAGAGCTCAACTACGGAATTGCGAACGTCCAGCGATTGCTCCTACACTAAAGGTGCCAGCCCTGAAAGCTCTTGCTGGTCCTCATCTCCCACTGGTAACCTTCAAACGAACCACAAACACTTGGGCTCTGAACTTGTTTAGCCTACTAAAACTTCCAACGTACACAGCCTCTCCTGCTCAATCTGGCCAAAATTCAAAACCGAAATTGCAAACGTCCAGCGATTGCTCCTACACTAAAGGTGCCAGCCCTGAAAGCTCTTGCTGGTCCTCATCTCCCACTGGTAACCTCTCAAACGAACCACAAACACTTGGGCTCGGAACTTGTTTAGCCTACTAAAACTTCCAACGTACACAGCCTCTCCTGCTCAATCTGGCCAGAGCTCAACTGCGGAATCACGAACGTCCAGCGATTCCTCCTACACTAAAGGTGCCAGCCCTGAAAGCTCTTGCTGGTCCTCATCTCCCACTGGTAACCTCTCAAACGAACCACAAACACTTGGGCTCGGAACTTGTTTAGCCTACTAAAACTTCCAACGTACACAGCCTCTCTGCTCAATCTGGCCAGAGCTCAACACCGGAATTGCGAACGTCCAGCGATTGCTCCTACACTAAAGGTGCCAGCCCTGAAAGCTCTTGCTGGTCCTCATCTCCCACTGGTAACCTCTCAAATGAACCACAAACACTTGGGCTCGGAACTCTGTTTAGCCTACTAAAACTTCCAACGTACACAGCCCTCTCCTGCTCAATCTGGCCAAAATTCAACACCGGAATTGCGAACGTCCAGCGATTGCTCCTACACTAAAGGTGCCAGCCCTGAAAGCTCTTGCTGGTCCTCATCTCCCACTGGTAACCTCTCAAACGAACCACAAACACTTGGGCTCGGAACTTGTTTAGCCTACCAAACTTCCAAAGTACACTCCCTCTCCTGCTCAATCTGGCCAAAATTTATCACCGAAATTGCGAACGTCCAGCGATTGCTCCTACACTAAAGGTGCCAGCCCTGAAAGCTCTTGCTGGTCCTCATCTCCCACTGGTAACCTCTCAAACGAACCACAAACACTTGGGCTCGGAACTTGTTTAGCCTACTAAAACTTCCAACGTACACAGCCTCTCCTGCTCAATCTGGCCAGAGCTCAACACCGAAATTGCGGAACGTCCAGCGATTGCTCCTACACTAAAGGTGCCAGCCCTGAAAGCTCTTGCTGGTCCTCATCTCCCACTGGTAACCTCTCAAACGAACCACAAACACTTGGGCTCGGAACTTGTTTAGCCTACTAAAACTTCCAACGTACACAGCCTCTCCTGCTCAATCTGGCCAAAATTCAAAACGCGAAATTGCAAACGTCCAGCGATTGCTCCTACACTAAAGGTGCCAGCCCTGAAAGCTCTTGCTGGTCCTCATCTCCCACTGGTAACCTCTCAAACGAACCACAAACACTTGGCTCGGAACTTGTTTAGCCTACTAAAACTTCCAACGTACACAGCCTCTCCTGCTCAATCTGGCCAGAGCTCAACTGCGGAATCACGAACGTCCAACGATTCCTCCTACACTAAAGGTGCCAGCCCTGAAAGCTCTTGCTGGTCCTCATCTCCCACTGGTAACCTCTCAAACGAACCACAAACACTTGGGCTCGGAACTTGTTTAGCCTACTAAAACTTCCAACGTACACAGCCTCTCCTGCTCAATCTGGCCAGAGCTGAACAACGAAATTGCGAACGTCCAGCAATTGCTCCTACACTAAAGATGTCAGCCCTGAAAGCTCTTGCTGGTCCTCATCTCCCACTGGTAACCTCTCAAACGAACCACAAACACTTGCGCTCGGAACTTGTTTAGCCTACCAAAACTTCCAACGTACACAGCCTCTCCTGCTCAATCTGGCCAAAATTCAACACCGGAATTGCGAACGTCCAGCGATTGCTCCTACACTAAAGGTGCCAGCCCTGAAAGCTCTTGCTGGTCCTCATCTCCCACTGGTAACCTCTCAAACGAACCACAAACACTTGGGCTCGGACCTTGTTTAGCCTACTAAAACTTCCAAAGTACACTCCCTCTCCTGCTCAATCTGGCCAAAATTCAACACCGAAATTGCGAACGTCCAGCGATTGCTCCTACACTAAAGGTGCCAGCCCTGAAAGCTCTTGCTGGTCCTCATCTCCCACTGGTAACCTCTCAAACGAACCACAAACACTTGGGCTCGGACCTTGTTTAGCCTACTAAAACTTCCAACGTACACAGCCTCTCCTGCTCAATCTGGCCAGAGCTCAACACCGGAATTGCGAACGTCCAGCGATTGCTCCTACACTAAAGGTGCCAGCCCTGAAAGCTCTTGCTGGTCCTCATCTCCCACTGGTAACCTCTCAAACGAACCACAAACACTTGGGCTCGGAACTTGTTTAGCCTACTAAAACTTCCAACGTACACAGCCTCTCCTGCTCAATCTGGCCAGAGCTCAACTGCGGAATCACGAACGTCCAGCGATTCCTCCTACACTAAAGGTGCCAGCCCTGAAAGCTCTTGCTGGTCCTCATCTCCCACTGGTAACCTCTCAAACGAACCACAAACACTTGGGCTCGGAACTTGTTTAGCCTACTAAAACTTCCAACGTACACAGCCTCTCCTGCTCAATCTGGCCAGAGCTCAACACCGGAATTGCGAACGTCCAGCGATTGCTCCTACACTAAAGGTGCCAGCCCTGAAAGCTCTTGCTGGTCCTCATCTCCCACTGGTAACCTCTCAAATGAACCACAAACACTTGGGCTCGGAACTTGTTTAGCCTACTAAAACTTCCAACGTACACAGCCTCTCCTGCTCAATCTGGCCAAAATTCAACACCGGAATTGCGAACGTCCAGCGATTGCTCCTACACTAAAGGTGCCAGCCCTGAAAGCTCTTGCTGGTCCTCATCTCCCACTGGTAACCTCTCAAACGAACCACAAACACTTGGGCTCGGAACTTGTTTAGCCTACCAAAACTTCCAAAGTACACTCCCTCTCCTGCTCAATCTGGCCAAAATTTATCACCGAAATTGCGAACGTCCAGCGATTGCTCCTACACTAAAGGTGCCAGCCCTGAAAGCTCTTGCTGGTCCTCATCTCCCACTGGTAACCTCTCAAACGAACCACAAACACTTGGGCTCGGAACTTGTTTAGCCTACTAAAACTTCCAACGTACACAGCCTCTCCTGCTCAATCTGGCCAGAGCTCAACACCGAAATTGCGAACGTCCAGCGATTGCTCCTACACTAAAGGTGCCAGCCCTGAAAGCTCTTGCTGGTCCTCATCTCCCACTGGTAACCTCTCAAACGAACCACAAACACTTGGGCTCGGAACTTGTTTAGCCTACTAAAACTTCCAACGTACACAGCCTCTCCTGCTCAATCTGGCCAAAATTCAAAACCGAAATTGCAAACGTCCAGCGATTGCTCCTACACTAAAGGTGCCAGCCCTGAAAGCTCTTGCTGGTCCTCATCTCCCACTGGTAACCTCTCAAACGAACCACAAACACTTGGGCTCGGAACTTGTTTAGCCTACTAAAACTTCCAACGTACACAGCCTCTCCTGCTCAATCTGGCCAGAGCTCAACTGCGGAATCACGAACGTCCAGCGATTCCTCCTACACTAAAGGTGCCAGCCCTGAAAGCTCTTGCTGGTCCTCATCTCCCACTGGTAACCTCTCAAACGAACCACAAACACTTGGGCTCGGAACTTGTTTAGCCTACTAAAACTTCCAACGTACACAGCCTCTCCTGCTCAATCTGGCCAGAGCTGAACAACGAAATTGCGAACGTCCAGCAATTGCTCCTACACTAAAGATGTCAGCCCTGAAAGCTCTTGCTGGTCCTCATCTCCCACTGGTAACCTCTCAAACGAACCACAAACACTTGCGCTCGGAACTTGTTTAGCCTACCAAAACTTCCAACGTACACAGCCTCTCCTGCTCAATCTGGCCAAAATTCAACACCGGAATTGCGAACGTCCAGCGATTGCTCCTACACTAAAGGTGCCAGCCCTGAAAGCTCTTGCTGGTCCTCATCTCCCACTGGTAACCTCTCAAACGAACCACAAACACTTGGGCTCGGACCTTGTTTAGCCTACTAAAACTTCCAAAGTACACTCCCTCTCCTGCTCAATCTGGCCAAAATTCAACACCGAAATTGCGAACGTCCAGCGATTGCTCCTACACTAAAGGTGCCAGCCCTGAAAGCTCTTGCTGGTCCTCATCTCCCACTGGTAACCTCTCAAACGAACCACAAACACTTGGGCTCGGACCTTGTTTAGCCTACTAAAACTTCCAACGTACACAGCCTCTCCTGCTCAATCTGGCCAGAGCTCAACACCGGAATTGCGAACGTCCAGCGATTGCTCCTACACTAAAGGTGCCAGCCCTGAAAGCTCTTGCTGGTCCTCATCTCCCACTGGTAACCTCTCAAACGAACCACAAACACTTGGGCTCGGAACTTGTTTAGCCTACTAAAACTTCCAACGTACACAGCCTCTCCTGCTCAATCTGGCCAAAATTCAACACCGAAATTGCGAACGTCCAGCCATTGCTCCTACACTAAAGGTGCCAGCCCTGAAAGCTCTTGCTGGTCCTCATCTCCCACTGGTAACCTCTCAAACGAACCACAAACACTTGGGCTCGGAACTTGTTTAGCCTACTAAAACTTCCAACGTACACAGCCTCTCCTGCTCAATCTGGCTAGAGCTCAACACCGGAATTGCGAACGTCCAGGGATTGCTCCTACACTAAAGGTGCCAGCCCTGAAAGCTCTTGCTGGTCCTCATCTCCCACTGGTAACCTCTCAAACGAACCACAAACACTTGGGCTCGGAACTTGTTTAGCCTACTAAAACTTCCAACGTACACAGACTCTCCTGCTCAATCTGGCCAGAGCTGAACAACGAAATTGCGAACGTCCAGCGATTGCTCCTACACTAAAGGTGCCAGCCCTGAAAGCTCTTGCTGGTCCTCATCTCCCACTGGTAACCTCTCAAACGAACCACAAACACTTGGGCTCTGAACTTGTTTAGCCTACTAAAACTTCCAACGTACACAGCCTCTCCTGCTCAATCTGGCCAGAGCTCAACACCGGAATTGCGATCATCCAGGGATTGCTCCTACACTAAAGGTGCCAGCCCTGAAAGCTCTTGCTGGTCCTCATCTCCCACTGGTAACCTCTCAAACGAACCACAAACACTTGGGCTCTGAACTTGTTTAGCCTACTAAAACTTCCAACGTACACAGCCTCTCCTGCTCAATCTGGCCAGAATTCAACACCGGAATTGCGAATGTCCAGCGATTGCTCCTACACTAAAGGTGCCAGCCCTGAAAGCTCTTGCTGGTCCTCATCTCCCACTGGTAAACTCTCAAACGAACCACAAACACTTGCGCTCGGAACTTGTTTAGCCTACCAAAACTTCCAAAGTACACTCCCTCTCCTGCTCAATCTGGCCAAAATTCAACACCGGAATTGCGAACGTCCAGCGATTGCTCCTACACTAAAGGTGCCAGCCCTGAAAGCTCTTGCTGGTCCTCATCTCCCACTGGTAACCTCTCAAACGAACCACAAACACTTGCGCTCGGAACTTGTTTAGCCTACCAAAACTTCCAAAGTACACAGCCTCTCCTGCTCAATCTGGCCAAAATTCAACACCGAAATTGCGAACGTCCAGCGATTGCTCCTACACTAAAGGTGCCAGCCCTGAAAGCTCTTGCTGGTCCTCATCTCCCACTGGTAACCTCTCAAATGAACCACAAACACTTGGGCTCGGAACTTGTTTAGCCTACTAAAACTTCCAACGTACACTCCCTCCCCTGCTCAATCTGGCCAAAATTCAACACCGAAATTGCGAACGTCCAGCGATTGCTCCTACACTAAAGGTGCCAGCCCTGAAAGCTCTTGCTGGTCCTCATCTCCCACTGGTAACCTCTCAAACGAACCACAAACACTTGGGCTCTGAACTTGTTTAGCCTACTAAAACTTCCAACGTACACAGCCTCTCCTGCTCAATCTGGCCAAAATTCAAAAGCGAAATTGCGAACGTCCAGCGATTGCTCCTACACTAAAGGTGCCAGCCCTGAAAGCTCTTGCTGGTCCTCATCTCCCACTGGTAACCTCTCAAACGAACCACAAACACTTGCGCTCGGAACTTGTTTAGCCTACTAAAACTTCCAACGTACACAGCCTCTCCTGCTCAATCTGGCCAGAGCTCAACACCGAAATTGCGAACGTCCAGCGATTGCTCCTACACTAAAGGTGCCAGCCCTGAAAGCTCTTGCTGGTCCTCATCTCCCACTGGTAACCTCTCAAACGAACCACAAACACTTGGGCTCTGAACTTGTTTAGCCTACTAAAACTTCCAACGTACACAGCCTCTCCTGCTCAATCTGGCCAAAATTCAAAACCGAAATTGCAAACGTCCAGCGATTGCTCCTACACTAAAGGTGCCAGCCCTGAAAGCTCTTGCTGGTCCTCATCTCCCACTGGTAACCTCTCAAACGAACCACAAACACTTGGGCTCTGAACTTGTTTAGCCTACTAAAACTTCCAACGTACACAGCCTCTCCTGCTCAATCTGGCCAGAGCTCAATTGCGGAATCACGAACGTCCAGCGATTCCTCCTACACTAAAGGTGCCAGCCCTGAAAGCTCTTGCTGGTCCTCATCTCCCACTGGTAACCTCTCAAACGAACCACAAACACTTGGGCTCGGAACTTGTTTAGCCTACTAAAACTTCCAACGTACACAGCCTCTCCTGCTCAATCTGGCCAGAGCTCAACACCGGAATTGCGAACGTCCAGCGATTGCTCCTACACTAAAGGTGCCAGCCCTGAAAGCTCTTGCTGGTCCTCATCTCCCACTGGTAACCTCTCAAACGAACCACAAACACTTGGGCTCGGAACTTGTTTAGCCTACTAAAACTTCCAACGTACACAGCCTCTCCTGCTCAATCTGGCCAAAATTCAACACCGAAATTGCGAACGTCCAGCCATTGCTCCTACACTAAAGGTGCCAGCCCTGAAAGCTCTTGCTGGTCCTCATCTCCCACTGGTAACCTCTCAAACGAACCACAAACACTTGGGCTCGGAACTTGTTTAGCCTACTAAAACTTCCAACGTACACAGCCTCTCCTGCTCAATCTGGCTAGAGCTCAACACCGGAATTGCGAACGTCCAGGGATTGCTCCTACACTAAAGGTGCCAGCCCTGAAAGCTCTTGCTGGTCCTCATCTCCCACTGGTAACCTCTCAAACGAACCACAAACACTTGGGCTCGGAACTTGTTTAGCCTACTAAAACTTCCAACGTACACAGACTCTCCTGCTCAATCTGGCCAGAGCTGAACAACGAAATTGCGAACGTCCAGCGATTGCTCCTACACTAAAGGTGCCAGCCCTGAAAGCTCTTGCTGGTCCTCATCTCCCACTGGTAACCTCTCAAACGAACCACAAACACTTGGGCTCTGAACTTGTTTAGCCTACTAAAACTTCCAACGTACACTCCCTCGCCTGCTCAATCTGGCCAGAGCTCAACACCGGAATTGCGATCATCCAGGGATTGCTCCTACACTAAAGGTGCCAGCCCTGAAAGCTCTTGCTGGTCCTCATCTCCCACTGGTAACCTCTCAAACGAACCACAAACACTTGGGCTCTGAACTTGTTTAGCCTACTAAAACTTCCAACGTACACTCCCTCTCCTGCTCAATCTGGCCAGAATTCAACACCGGAATTGCGAATGTCCAGCGATTGCTCCTACACTAAAGGTGCCAGCCCTGAAAGCTCTTGCTGGTCCTCATCTCCCACTGGTAACCTCTCAAACGAACCACAAACACTTGCGCTCGGAACTTGTTTAGCCTACCAAAACTTCCAAAGTACACTCCCTCTCCTGCTCAATCTGGCCAAAATTCAACACCGGAATTGCGAACGTCCAGCGATTGCTCCTACACTAAAGGTGCCAGCCCTGAAAGCTCTTGCTGGTCCTCATCTCCCACTGGTAACCTCTCAAACGAACCACAAACACTTGCGCTCGGAACTTGTTTAGCCTACCAAAACTTCCAAAGTACACAGCCTCTCCTGCTCAATCTGGCCAAAATTCAACACCGAAATTGCGAACGTCCAGCGATTGCTCCTACACTAAAGGTGCCAGCCCTGAAAGCTCTTGCTGGTCCTCATCTCCCACTGGTAACCTCTCAAATGAACCACAAACACTTGGGCTCGGAACTTGTTTAGCCTACTAAAACTTCCAACGTACACTCCCTCCCCTGCTCAATCTGGCCAAAATTCAACACCGAAATTGCGAACGTCCAGCGATTGCTCCTACACTAAAGGTGCCAGCCCTGAAAGCTCTTGCTGGTCCTCATCTCCCACTGGTAACCTCTCAAACGAACCACAAACACTTGGGCTCTGAACTTGTTTAGCCTACTAAAACTTCCAACGTACACAGCCTCTCCTGCTCAATCTGGCCAAAATTCAAAAGCGAAATTGCGAACGTCCAGCGATTGCTCCTACACTAAAGGTGCCAGCCCTGAAAGCTCTTGCTGGTCCTCATCTCCCACTGGTAACCTCTCAAACGAACCACAAACACTTGCGCTCGGAACTTGTTTAGCCTACTAAAACTTCCAACGTACACAGCCTCTCCTGCTCAATCTGGCCAGAGCTCAACACCGAAATTGCGAACGTCCAGCGATTGCTCCTACACTAAAGGTGCCAGCCCTGAAAGCTCTTGCTGGTCCTCATCTCCCACTGGTAACCTCTCAAACGAACCACAAACACTTGGGCTCTGAACTTGTTTAGCCTACTAAAACTTCCAACGTACACAGCCTCTCCTGCTCAATCTGGCCAAAATTCAAAACCGAAATTGCAAACGTCCAGCGATTGCTCCTACACTAAAGGTGCCAGCCCTGAAAGCTCTTGCTGGTCCTCATCTCCCACTGGTAACCTCTCAAACGAACCACAAACACTTGGGCTCGGAACTTGTTTAGCCTACTAAAACTTCCAACGTACACAGCCTCTCCTGCTCAATCTGGCCAGAGCTCAATTGCGGAATCACGAACGTCCAGCGATTCCTCCTACACTAAAGGTGCCAGCCCTGAAAGCTCTTGCTGGTCCTCATCTCCCACTGGTAACCTCTCAAACGAACCACAAACACTTGGGCTCGGAACTTGTTTAGCCTACTAAAACTTCCAACGTACACAGCCTCTCCTGCTCAATCTGGCCAGAGCTCAACACCGGAATTGCGAACGTCCAGCGATTGCTCCTACACTAAAGGTGCCAGCCCTGAAAGCTCTTGCTGGTCCTCATCTCCCACTGGTAACCTCTCAAATGAACCACAAACACTTGGGCTCGGAACTTGTTTAGCCTACTAAAACTTCCAACGTACACAGCCTCTCCTGCTCAATCTGGCCAAAATTCAACACCGGAATTGCGAACGTCCAGCGATTGCTCCTACACTAAAGGTGCCAGCCCTGAAAGCTCTTGCTGGTCCTCATCTCCCACTGGTAACCTCTCAAACGAACCACAAACACTTGCGCTCGGAACTTGTTTAGCCTACCAAAACTTCCAAAGTACACTCCCTCTCCTGCTCAATCTGGCCAAAATTCAACACCGGAATTGCGAACGTCCAGCGATTGCTCCTACACTAAAGGTGCCAGCCCTGAAAGCTCTTGCTGGTCCTCATCTCCCACTGGTAACCTCTCAAACGAACCACAAACACTTGGGCTCGGAACTTGTTTAGCCTACTAAAACTTCCAACGTACACAGCCTCTCCTGCTCAATCTGGCCAGAGCTCAACACCGAAATTGCGAACGTCCAGCGATTGCTCCTACACTAAAGGTGCCAGCCCTGAAAGCTCTTGCTGGTCCTCATCTCCCACTGGTAACCTCTCAAACGAACCACAAACACTTGGGCTCTGAACTTGTTTAGCCTACTAAAACTTCCAACGTACACAGCCTCTCCTGCTCAATCTGGCCAAAATTCAAAACCGAAATTGCAAACGTCCAGCGATTGCTCCTACACTAAAGGTGCCAGCCCTGAAAGCTCTTGCTGGTCCTCATCTCCCACTGGTAACCTCTCAAACGAACCACAAACACTTGGGCTCGGAACTTGTTTAGCCTACTAAAACTTCCAACGTACACAGCCTCTCCTGCTCAATCTGGCCAGAGCTCAACTGCGGAATCGCGAACGTCCAGCGATTCCTCCTACACTAAAGGTGCCAGCCCTGAAAGCTCTTGCTGGTCCTCATCTCCCACTGGTAACCTCTCAAACGAACCACAAACACTTGGGCTCGGACCTTGTTTAGCCTACTAAAACTTCCAACGTACACAGCCTCTCCTGCTCAATCTGGCCAGAGCTCAACACCGGAATTGCGAACGTCCAGCGATTGCTCCTACACTAAAGGTGCCAGCCCTGAAAGCTCTTGCTGGTCCTCATCTCCCACTGGTAACCTCTCAAACGAACCACAAACACTTGGGCTCGGAACTTGTTTAGCCTACTAAAACTTCCAACGTACACAGCCTCTCCTGCTCAATCTGGCCAAAATTCAACACCGGAATTGCGAACGTCCAGCGATTGCTCCTACACTAAAGGTGCCAGCCCTGAAAGCTCTTGCTGGTCCTCATCTCCCACTGGTAACCTCTCAAACGAACCACAAACACTTGGGCTCGGAACTTGTTTAGCCTACTAAAACTTCCAACGTACACAGCCTCTCCTGCTCAATCTGGCCAAAATTCAACACCGAAATTGCGAACGTCCAGGGATTGCTCCTACACTAAAGGTGCCAGCCCTGAAAGCTCTTGCTGGTCCTCATCTCCCACTGGTAAACTCTCAAACGAACCACAAACACTTGCGCTCGGAACTTGTTTAGCCTACCAAAACTTCCAAAGTACACTCCCTCTCCTGCTCAATCTGGCCAAAATTCAACACCGGAATTGCGAACGTCCAGCGATTGCTCCTACACTAAAGGTGCCAGCCCTGAAAGCTCTTGCTGGTCCTCATCTCCCACTGGTAACCTCTCAAACGAACCACAAACACTTGGGCTCTGAACTTGTTTAGCCTACTAAAACTTCCAATGTACACAGCCTCTCCTGCTCAATCTGGCCAAAATTCAACACCGAAATTGCGAACGTCCAGCGATTGCTCCTACACTAAAGGTGCCAGCCCTGAAAGCTCTTGCTGGTCCTCATCTCCCACTGGTAACCTCTCAAACGAACCACAAACACTTGGGTTCGGAACTTGTTTAGCCTACTAAAACTTCCAACGTACACAGCCTCTCCTGCTCAATCTGGCCAGAGCTCAACACCAGAATTGCGATCGTCCAGGGATTGCTCCTACACTAAAGGTGCCAGCCCTGAAAGCTCTTGCTGGTCCTCATCTCCCACTGGTAACCTCTCAAATGAACCACAAACACTTGGGCTCTGAACTTGTTTAGCCTACTAAAACTTCCAACGTACACAGCCTCTCCTGCTCAATCTGGCCAGAGCTGAACACCGAAATTGCGAACATCCAGCGATTGCTCCTACACTAAAGGTGCCAGCCCTGAAAGCTCTTGCTGGTCCTCATCTCCCACTGGTAACCTCTCAAACGAACCACAAACACTTGGGCTCGGAACTTGTTTAGCCTACTAAAACTTCCAACGTACACAGCCTCTCCTGCTCAATCTGTCCAAAATTCAATACCGAAATTGCGAACGTCCAGCAATTGCTCCTACACTAAAGGTGCCAGCCCTGAAAGCTCTTGCTGGTCCTCATCTCCCACTGGTCACCTCTCAAACGAACCACAAACACTTGGACTCGGAACTTGTTTAGCCTACTAAAACTTCCAACGTACACAGCCTCTCCTGCTCAATCTGGCCAAAATTCAAAACCGAAATTGCAAACGTCCAGCGATTGCTCCTACACTAAAGGTGCCAGCCCTGAAAGCTCTTGCTGGTCCTCATCTCCCACTGGTAACCTCTCAAACGAACCACAAACACTTGGGCTCGGAACTTGTTTAGCCTACTAAAACTTCCAACGTACACAGCCTCTCCTGCTTAATTTGGCCAGAGCTCAACTCCGGAATCGCGAACGTCCAGCAATTGCTCCTACGCTAAAGGTGCCAGCCCTGAAAGCTCTTGCTGGTCCTCATCTCCCACTGGTAACCTCTCAAACGAACCACAAACACTTGGGCTCGGAACTTGTTTAGCCTACTAAAACTTCCAACGTACACAGCCTCTCCTGCTCAATCTGGCCAGAGCTCAACACCGGAATTGCGATCATCCAGGGATTGCTCCTACACTAAAGGTGCCAGCCCTGAAAGCTCTTGCTGGTCCTCATCTCCCACTGGTAACCTCTCAAACGAACCACAAACACTTGGGCTCGGAACTTGTTTAGGCTACTAAAACTTCCAACGTACACAGCCTCTCCTGCTCAATCTGGCCAAAATTCAATACCGAAATTGCGAACGTCCAGCGATTGCTCCTACACTAAAGGTGCCAGCCCTGAAAGCTCTTGCTGGTCCTCATCTCCCACTGGTAACCTCTCAAACGAACCACAAACACTTGCGCTCGGAACTTGTTTAGCCTACCAAAACTTCCAAAGTACACTCCCTCTCCTGCTCAATCTGGCCAAAATTCAACACCGGAATTGCGAACGTCCAGCGATTGCTCCTACACTAAAGGTGCCAGCCCTGAAAGCTCTTGCTGGTCCTCATCTCCCACTGGTAAACTCTCAAACGAACCACAAACACTTGCGCTCGGACCTTGTTTAGCCTACCAAAACTTCCAAAGTACACTCCCTCTCCTGCTCAATCTGGCCAAAATTCAACACCGAAATTGCGAACGTCCAGCGATTGCTCCTACACTAAAGGTGCCAGCCCTGAAAGCTCTTGCTGGTCCTCATCTCCCACTGGTAACCTCTCAAATGAACCACAAACACTTGGGCTCGGACCTTGTTTAGCCTACTAAAACTTCCAACGTACACAGCCTCTCCTGCTCAATCTGGCCAAAATTCAATACCGGAATTGCGAACGTCCAGCGATTGCTCCTACACTAAAGGTGCCAGCCCTGAAAGCTCTTGCTGGTCCTCATCTCCCACAGGTAACCTCTCAAACGAACCACAAACACTTGGGCTCGGACCTTGTTTAGCCTACTAAAACTTCCAACGTACACAGCCTCTCCTGCTCAATCTGGCCAAAATTCAACACCGGAATTGCGATCGTCCAGGGATTGCTCCTACACTAAAGGTGCCAGCCCTGAAAGCTCTTGCTGGTCCTCATCTCCCACTGGTAACCTCTCAAACGAACCACAAACACTTGCGCTCGGAACTTGTTTAGCCTACTAAAACTTCCAACGTACACAGCCTCTCCTGCTCAATCTGGCCAAAATTCAACACCGGAATTGCGAACGTCCAGCGATTGCTCCTACACTAAAGGTGCCAGCCCTGAAAGCTCTTGCTGGTCCTCATCTCCCACTGGTAACCTCTCAAACGAACCACAAACACTTGCGCTCGGAACTTGTTTAGCCTACCAAAACTTCCAAAGTACACTCCCTCTCCTGCTCAATCTGGCCAAAATTCAACACCGAAATTGCGAACGTCCAGCGATTGCTCCTACACTAAAGCTGCCAGCCCTGAAAGCTCTTGCTGGTCCTCATCTCCCACTGGTAACCTCTCAAACGAACCACAAACACTTGGGCTCGGAACTTGTTTAGCCTACTAAAACTTCCAACGTACACAGCCTCTCCTGCTCAATCTGGCCAGAGCTCAACACCGGAATTGCGAACGTCCAGCGATTGCTCCTACACTAAAGGTGCCAGCCCTGAAAGCTCTTGCTGGTCCTCATCTCCCACTGGTAACCTCTCAAATGAACCACAAACACTTGGGCTCGGAACTTGTTTAGCCTACTAAAACTTCCAACGTACACAGCCTCTCCTGCTCAATCTGGCCAAAATTCAACACCGGAATTGCGAACGTCCAGCGATTGCTCCTACACTAAAGGTGCCAGCCCTGAAAGCTCTTGCTGGTCC
This sequence comes from Gavia stellata, assembly GCF_030936135.1. Classification (NCBI taxonomy): domain Eukaryota; kingdom Metazoa; phylum Chordata; class Aves; order Gaviiformes; family Gaviidae; genus Gavia; species Gavia stellata. Next base: position 14,197 of record NW_026776778.1, on the reverse strand, counting down.
TCATCTCCCACTGGTAACCTCTCAAACGAACCACAAACACTTGCGCTCGGAACTTGTTTAGCCTACCAAAACTTCCAAAGTACACTCCCTCTCCTGCTCAATCTGGCCAAAATTCAACACCGGAATTGCGAACGTCCAGCGATTGCTCCTACACTAAAGGTGCCAGCCCTGAAAGCTCTTGCTGGTCCTCATCTCCCACTGGTAACCTCTCAAACGAACCACAAACACTTGGGCTCGGAACTTGTTTAGCCTACTAAAACTTCCAACGTACACAGCCTCTCCTGCTCAATCTGGCCAGAGCTCAACACCGAAATTGCGAACGTCCAGGGATTGCTCCTACACTAAAGGTGCCAGCCCTGAAAGCTCTTGCTGGTCCTCATCTCCCACTGGTAACCTCTCAAACGAACCACAAACACTTGGGCTCGGAACTTGTTTAGCCTACTAAAACTTCCAACGTACACAGCCTCTCCTGCTCAATCTGGCCAAAATTCAAAACCGAAATTGCAAACGTCCAGCGATTGCTCCTACACTAAAGGTGCCAGCCCTGAAAGCTCTTGCTGGTCCTCATCTCCCACTGGTAACCTCTCAAACGAACCACAAACACTTGGGCTCGGAACTTGTTTAGCCTACTAAAACTTCCAACGTACACAGCCTCTCCTGCTCAATCTGGCCAGAGCTCAACTGCGGAATCGCGAACGTCCAGCGATTCCTCCTACACTAAAGGTGCCAGCCCTGAAAGCTCTTGCTGGTCCTCATCTCCCACTGGTAACCTCTCAAACGAACCACAAACACTTGGGCTCGGAACTTGTTTAGCCTACTAAAACTTCCAACGTACACAGCCTCTCCTGCTCAATCTGGCCAGAGCTCAACACCGGAATTGCGAACGTCCAGCGATTGCTCCTACACTAAAGGTGCCAGCCCTGAAAGCTCTTGCTGGTCCTCATCTCCCACTGGTAACCTCTCAAATGAACCACAAACACTTGGGCTCGGAACTTGTTTAGCCTACTAAAACTTCCAACGTACACAGCCTCTCCTGCTCAATCTGGCCAAAATTCAACACCGGAATTGCGAACGTCCAGCGATTGCTCCTACACTAAAGGTGCCAGCCCTGAAAGCTCTTGCTGGTCCTCATCTCCCACTGGTAACCTCTCAAACGAACCACAAACACTTGGGCTCGGAACTTGTTTAGCCTACTAAAACTTCCAACGTACACAGCCTCTCCTGCTCAATCTGGCCAAAATTCAACACCGAAATTGCGAACGTCCAGGGATTGCTCCTACACTAAAGGTGCCAGCCCTGAAAGCTCTTGCTGGTCCTCATCTCCCACTGGTAAACTCTCAAACGAACCACAAACACTTGCGCTCGGAACTTGTTTAGCCTACCAAAACTTCCAAAGTACACACCCTCTCCTGCTCAATCTGGCCAAAATTCAACACCGGAATTGCGAACGTCCAGCGATTGCTCCTACACTAAAGGTGCCAGCCCTGAAAGCTCTTGCTGGTCCTCATCTCCCACTGGTAACCTCTCAAACGAACCACAAACACTTGGGCTCGGAACTTGTTTAGCCTACTAAAACTTCCAATGTACACAGCCTCTCCTGCTCAATCTGGCCAAAATTCAACACCGAAATTGCGAACGTCCAGCGATTGCTCCTACACTAAAGGTGCCAGCCCTGAAAGCTCTTGCTGGTCCTCATCTCCCACTGGTAACCTCTCAAACGAACCACAAACACTTGGGCTCGGAACTTGTTTAGCCTACTAAAACTTCCAACGTACACAGCCTCTCCTGCTCAATCTGGCCAGAGCTCAACACCAGAATTGCGATCGTCCAGGGATTGCTCCTACACTAAAGGTGCCAGCCCTGAAAGCTCTTGCTGGTCCTCATCTCCCACTGGTAACCTCTCAAATGAACCACAAACACTTGGGCTCTGAACTTGTTTAGCCTACTAAAACTTCCAACGTACACAGCCTCTCCTGCTCAATCTGGCCAGAGCTGAACACCGAAATTGCGAACATCCAGCGATTGCTCCTACACTAAAGGTGCCAGCCCTGAAAGCTCTTGCTGGTCCTCATCTCCCACTGGTAACCTCTCAAACGAACCACAAACACTTGGGCTCGGAACTTGTTTAGCCTACTAAAACTTCCAACGTACACAGCCTCTCCTGCTCAATCTGTCCAAAATTCAATACCGAAATTGCGAACGTCCAGCGATTGCTCCTACACTAAAGGTGCCAGCCCTGAAAGCTCTTGCTGGTCCTCATCTCCCACTGGTAACCTCTCAAACGAACCACAAACACTTGGGCTCGGAACTTGTTTAGCCTACTAAAACTTCCAACGTACACAGCCTCTCCTGCTCAATCTGGCCAGAGCTGAAGACCGAAATTGCGAACGTCCAGCGATTGCTCCTACACTAAAGGTGCCAGCCCTGAAAGCTCTTGCTGGTCCTCATCTCCCACTGGTAACCTCTCAAACGAACCACAAACACTTGGGCTCGGAACTTGTTTAGCCTACTAAAACTTCCAACGTACACAGCCTCTCCTGCTCAATCTGGCCAGAGCTCAACACCGGAATTGCGATCATCCAGGGATTGCTCCTACACTAAAGGTGCCAGCCCTGAAAGCTCTTGCTGGTCCTCATCTCCCACTGGTAACCTCTCAAACGAACCACAAACACTTGGGCTCGGAACTTGTTTAGCCTACTAAAACTTCCAACGTACACAGCCTCTCCTGCTCAATCTGGCCAAAATTCAATACCGAAATTGCGAACGTCCAGCGATTGCTCCTACACTAAAGGTGCCAGCCCTGAAAGCTCTTGCTGGTCCTCATCTCCCACTGGTAACCTCTCAAACGAACCACAAACACTTGCGCTCGGAACTTGTTTAGCCTACTAAAACTTCCAAAGTACACTCCCTCTCCTGCTCAATCTGGCCAGAGCTCAACACCGGAATTGCGAACGTCCAGCGATTGCTCCTACACTAAAGGTGCCAGCCCTGAAAGCTCTTGCTGGTCCTCATCTCCCACTGGTAACCTCTCAAACGAACCACAAACACTTGCGCTCGGACCTTGTTTAGCCTACCAAAACTTCCAAAGTACACTCCCTCTCCTGCTCAATCTGGCCAAAATTCAACACCGAAATTGCGAACGTCCAGCGATTGCTCCTACACTAAAGGTGCCAGCCCTGAAAGCTCTTGCTGGTCCTCATCTCCCACTGGTAACCTCTCAAATGAACCACAAACACTTGGGCTCGGACCTTGTTTAGCCTACTAAAACTTCCAACGTACACAGCCTCTCCTGCTCAATCTGGCCAAAATTCAATACCGGAATTGCGAACGTCCAGCGATTGCTCCTACACTAAAGGTGCCAGCCCTGAAAGCTCTTGCTGGTCCTCATCTCCCACTGGTAACCTCTCAAACGAACCACAAACACTTGGGCTCGGACCTTGTTTAGCCTACTAAAACTTCCAACGTACACAGCCTCTCCTGCTCAATCTGGCCAAAATTCAACACCGGAATTGCGATCGTCCAGGGATTGCTCCTACACTAAAGGTGCCAGCCCTGAAAGCTCTTGCTGGTCCTCATCTCCCACTGGTAACCTCTCAAACGAACCACAAACACTTGCGCTCGGAACTTGTTTAGCCTACTAAAACTTCCAACGTACACAGCCTCTCCTGCTCAATCTGGCCAGAGCTCAACACCGGAATTGCGAACGTCCAGCGATTGCTCCTACACTAAAGGTGCCAGCCCTGAAAGCTCTTGCTGGTCCTCATCTCCCACTGGTAACCTCTCAAACGAACCACAAACACTTGGGCTCTGAACTTGTTTAGCCTACTAAAACTTCCAACGTACACAGCCTCTCCTGCTCAATCTGGCCAAAATTCAAAACCGAAATTGCAAACGTCCAGCGATTGCTCCTACACTAAAGGTGCCAGCCCTGAAAGCTCTTGCTGGTCCTCATCTCCCACTGGTAACCTCTCAAACGAACCACAAACACTTGGGCTCTGAACTTGTTTAGCCTACTAAAACTTCCAACGTACACAGCCTCTCCTGCTCAATCTGGCCAGAGCTCAACTCCGAAATCGCGAACGTCCAGCGATTGCTCCTACACTAAAGGTGCCAGCCCTGAAAGCTCTTGCTGGTCCTCATCTCCCACTGGTAACCTCTCAAACGAACCACAAACACTTGGGCTCTGAACTTGTTTAGCCTACTAAAACTTCCAACGTACACAGCCTCTCCTGCTCAATCTGGCCAAAATTCAATACCGAAATTGCGAACGTCCAGCGATTGCTCCTACACTAAAGGTGCCAGCCCTGAAAGCTCTTGCTGGTCCTCATCTCCCACTGGTAACCTCTCAAACGAACCACAAACACTTGGGTTCGGAACTTGTTTAGCCTACTAAAACTTCCAACGTACACAGCCTCTCCTGCTCAATCTGGCCAAAATTCAACACCGAAATTGCGAACGTCCAGCGATTGCTCCTACACTAAAGGTGCCAGCCCTGAAAGCTCTTGCTGGTCCTCATCTCCCACTGGTAACCTCTCAAACGAACCACAAACACTTGGGCTCGGAACTTGTTTAGCCTACTAAAACTTCCAACGTACACAGCCTCTCCTGCTCAATCTGGCCAAAATTCAACACCGAAATTGCGAACGTCCAGCGGTTGCTCCTACACTAAAGGTGCCAGCCCTGAAAGCTCTTGCTGGTCCTCATCTCCCACTGGTAACCTCTCAAACGAACCACAAACACTTGGGCTCTGAACTTGTTTAGCCTACCAAAACTTCCAAAGTACACAGCCTCTCCTGCTCAATCTGGCCAAAATTCAACACCGGAATTGCGAACGTCCAGCGATTGCTCCTACACTAAAGGTGCCAGCCCTGAAAGCTCTTGCTGGTCCTCATCTCCCACTGGTAACCTCTCAAACGAACCACAAACACTTGCGCTCGGAACTTGTTTAGCCTACCAAAACTTCCAAAGTACACTCCATCTCCTGCTCAATCTGGCCAAAATTCAACACCGAAATTGCGAACGTCCAGCGATTGCTCCTACACTAAAGGTGCCAGCCCTGAAAGCTCTTGCTGGTCCTCATCTCCCACTGGTAACCTCTCAAATGAACCACAAACACTTGGGCTCGGACCTTGTTTAGCCTACTAAAACTTCCAACGTACACAGCCTCTCCTGCTCAATCTGGCCAAAATTCAATACCGGAATTGCGAACGTCCAGCGATTGCTCCTACACTAAAGGTGCCAGCCCTGAAAGCTCTTGCTGGTCCTCATCTCCCACTGGTAACCTCTCAAACGAACCACAAACACTTGGGCTCGGACCTTGTTTAGCCTACTAAAACTTCCAACGTACACAGCCTCTCCTGCTCAATCTGGCCAAAATTCAACACCGGAATTGCGATCGTCCAGGGATTGCTCCTACACTAAAGGTGCCAGCCCTGAAAGCTCTTGCTGGTCCTCATCTCCCACTGGTAACCTCTCAAACGAACCACAAACACTTGCGCTCGGAACTTGTTTAGCCTACTAAAACTTCCAACGTACACAGCCTCTCCTGCTCATTCTGGCCAGAGCTCAACACCGGAATTGCGAACGTCCAGCGATTGCTCCTACACTAAAGGTGCCAGCCCTGAAAGCTCTTGCTGGTCGTCATCTCCCACTGGTAACCTCTCAAACGAACCACAAACACTTGGGCTCTGAACTTGTTTAGCCTACTAAAACTTCCAACGTACACAGCCTCTCCTGCTCAATCTGGCCAAAATTCAATACCGAAATTGCGAACGTCCAGCGATTGCTCCTACACTAAAGGTGCCAGCCCTGAAAGCTCTTGCTGGTCCTCATCTCCCACTGGTAACCTCTCAAACGAACCACAAACACTTGGGTTCGGAACTTGTTTAGCCTACTAAAACTTCCAACGTACACAGCCTCTCCTGCTCAATCTGGCCAAAATTCAACACCGAAATTGCGAACGTCCAGCGATTGCTCCTACACTAAAGGTGCCAGCCCTGAAAGCTCTTGCTGGTCCTCATCTCCCACTGGTAACCTCTCAAACGAACCACAAACACTTGGGCTCGGAACTTGTTTAGCCTACTAAAACTTCCAACGTACACAGCCTCTCCTGCTCAATCTGGCCAGAGCTCAACACCGAAATTGCGAACGTCCAGGGATTGCTCCTACACTAAAGGTGCCAGCCCTGAAAGCTCTTGCTGGTCCTCATCTCCCACTGGTAACCTCTCAAACGAACCACAAACACTTGGGCTCGGAACTTGTTTAGCCTACCAAAACTTCCAAAGTACACAGCCTCTCCTGCTCAATCTGGCCAAAATTCAACACCGGAATTGCGAACGTCCAGCGATTGCTCCTACACTAAAGGTGCCAGCCCTGAAAGCTCTTGCTGGTCCTCATCTCCCACTGGTAACCTCTCAAACGAACCACAAACACTTGCGCTCGGAACTTGTTTAGCCTACCAAAACTTCCAAAGTACACTCCCTCTCCTGCTCAATCTGGCCAAAATTCAACACCGAAATTGCGAACGTCCAGCGATTGCTCCTACACTAAAGGTGCCAGCCCTGAAAGCTCTTGCTGGTCCTCATCTCCCACTGGTAACCTCTCAAATGAACCACAAACACTTGGGCTCGGACCTTGTTTAGCCTACTAAAACTTCCAACGTACACAGCCTCTCCTGCTCAATCTGGCCAAAATTCAATACCGGAATTGCGAACGTCCAGCGATTGCTCCTACACTAAAGGTGCCAGCCCTGAAAGCTCTTGCTGGTCCTCATCTCCCACTGGTAACCTCTCAAACGAACCACAAACACTTGGGCTCGGACCTTGTTTAGCCTACTAAAACTTCCAACGTACACAGCCTCTCCTGCTCAATCTGGCCAAAATTCAACACCGGAATTGCGATCGTCCAGGGATTGCTCCTACACTAAAGGTGCCAGCCCTGAAAGCTCTTGCTGGTCCTCATCTCCCACTGGTAACCTCTCAAACGAACCACAAACACTTGCGCTCGGAACTTGTTTAGCCTACTAAAACTTCCAATGTACACAGCCTCTCCTGCTCATTCTGGCCAGAGCTCAACACCGGAATTGCGAACGTCCAGCGATTGCTCCTACACTAAAGGTGCCAGCCCTGAAAGCTCTTGCTGGTCCTCATCTCCCACTGGTAACCTCTCAAACGAACCACAAACACTTGGGCTCTGAAATTGTTTAGCCTACTAAAACTTCCAACGTACACAGCCTCTCCTGCTCAATCTGGCCAAAATTCAAAACCGAAATTGCAAACGTCCAGCGATTGCTCCTACACTAAAGGTGCCAGCCCTGAAAGCTCTTGCTGGTCCTCATCTCCCACTGGTAACCTCTCAAACGAACCACAAACACTTGGGCTCTGAACTTGTTTAGCCTACTAAAACTTCCAACGTACACAGCCTCTCCTGCTCAATCTGGCCAGAGCTCAACACCGGAATTGCGAACGTCCAGCGATTGCTCCTACACTAAAGGTGCCAGCCCTGAAAGCTCTTGGCCTCATCTCCCACTGGTAACCTCTCAAATGAACCACAAACACTTGGGCTCGGAACTTGTTTAGCCTACTAAAACTTCCAACGTACACAGCCTCTCCTGCTCAATCTGGCCAAAATTCAACACCGGAATTGCGAACGTCCAGCGATTGCTCCTACACTAAAGGTGCCAGCCCTGAAAGCTCTTGCTGGTCCTCATCTCCCACTGGTAACCTCTCAAACGAACCACAAACACTTGGGCTCGGAACTTGTTTAGCCTACTAAAACTTCCAACGTACACAGCCTCTCCTGCTCAATCTGGCCAAAATTCAACACCGAAATTGCGAACGTCCAGGGATTGCTCCTACACTAAAGGTGCCAGCCCTGAAAGCTCTTGCTGGTCCTCATCTCCCACTGGTAAACTCTCAAACGAACCACAAACACTTGCGCTCGGAACTTGTTTAGCCTACCAAAACTTCCAAAGTACACTCCCTCTCCTGCTCAATCTGGCCAAAATTCAACACCGGAATTGCGAACGTCCAGCGATTGCTCCTACACTAAAGGTGCCAGCCCTGAAAGCTCTTGCTGGTCCTCATCTCCCACTGGTAACCTCTCAAACGAACCACAAACACTTGGGCTCAGAACTTGTTTAGCCTACTAAAACTTCCAACGTACACAGCCTCTCCTGCTCAATCTGGCCAGAGCTCAACACCGAAATTGCGAACGTCCAGGGATTGCTCCTACACTAAAGGTGCCAGCCCTGAAAACTCTTGCTGGTCCTCATCTCCCACTGGTAACCTCTCAAACGAACCACAAACACTTGGGCTCGGAACTTGTTTAGCCTACTAAAACTTCCAACGTACACAGCCTCTCCTGCTCAATCTGGCCAAAATTCAAAACCGAAATTGCAAACGTCCAGCAATTGCTCCTACACTAAAGGTGCCAGCCCTGAAAGCTCTTGCTGGTCCTCATCTCCCACTGGTAACCTCTCAAACGAACCACAAACACTTGGGCTCGGAACTTGTTTAGCCTACTAAAACTTCCAACGTACACAGCCTCTCCTGCTCAATCTGGCCAAAATTCAAAACCGAAATTGCAAACGTCCAGCGATTGCTCCTACACTAAAGGTGCCAGCCCTGAAAGCTCTTGCTGGTCCTCATCTCCCACTGGTAACCTCTCAAACGAACCACAAACACTTGGGCTCGGAACTTGTTTAGCCTACTAAAACTTCCAACGTACACAGCCTCTCCTGCTCAATCTGGCCAGAGCTCAATTGCGGAATCACGAACGTCCAGCGATTCCTCCTACACTAAAGGTGCCAGCCCTGAAAGCTCTTGCTGGTCCTCATCTCCCACTGGTAACCTCTCAAACGAACCACAAACACTTGGGCTCGGAACTTGTTTAGCCTACTAAAACTTCCAACGTACACAGCCTCTCCTGCTCAATCTGGCCAGAGCTCAACACCGGAATTGCGAACGTCCAGCGATTGCTCCTACACTAAAGGTGCCAGCCCTGAAAGCTCTTGCTGGTCCTCATCTCCCACTGGTAACCTCTCAAATGAACCACAAACACTTGGGCTCGGAACTTGTTTAGCCTACTAAAACTTCCAACGTACACAGCCTCTCCTGCTCAATCTGGCCAAAATTCAACACCGGAATTGCGAACGTCCAGCGATTGCTCCTACACTAAAGGTGCCAGCCCTGAAAGCTCTTGCTGGTCCTCATCTCCCACTGGTAACCTCTCAAACGAACCACAAACACTTGGGCTCGGAACTTGTTTAGCCTACTAAAACTTCCAACGTACACAGCCTCTCCTGCTCAATCTGGCCAAAATTCAACACCGAAATTGCGAACGTCCAGGGATTGCTCCTACACTAAAGGTGCCAGCCCTGAAAGCTCTTGCTGGTCCTCATCTCCCACTGGTAAACTCTCAAACGAACCACAAACACTTGCGCTCGGAACTTGTTTAGCCTACCAAAACTTCCAAAGTACACTCCCTCTCCTGCTCAATCTGGCCAAAATTCAACACCGAAATTGCGAACGTCCAGTGATTGCTCCTACACTAAAGGTGCCAGCCCTGAAAGCTCTTGCTGGTCCTCATCTCCCACTGGTAACCTCTCAAACGAACCACAAACACTTGGGCTCGGAACTTGTTTAGCCTACTAAAACTTCCAATGTACACAGCCTCTCCTGCTCAATCTGGCCAAAATTCAACACCGAAATTGCGAACGTCCAGCGATTGCTCCTACACTAAAGGTGCCAGCCCTGAAAGCTCTTGCTGGTCCTCATCTCCCACTGGTAACCTCTCAAACGAACCACAAACACTTGGGCTCGGAACTTGTTTAGCCTACTAAAACTTCCAACGTACACAGCCTCTCCTGCTCAATCTGGCCAGAGCTCAACACCGGAATTGCGAACGTCCAGGGATTGCTCCTACACTAAAGGTGCCAGCCCTGAAAGCTCTTGCTGGTCCTCATCTCCCACTGGTAACCTCTCAAATGAACCACAAACACTTGGGCTCTGAACTTGTTTAGCCTACTAAAACTTCCAACGTACACAGCCTCTCCTGCTCAATCTGGCCAGAGCTGAACACCGAAATTGCGAACGTCCAGCGATTGCTCCTACACTAAAGGTGCCAGCCCTGAAAGCTCTTGCTGGTCCTCATCTCCCACTGGTAACCTCTCAAACGAACCACAAACACTTGGGCTCTGAACTTGTTTAGCCTACTAAAACTTCCAACGTACACAGCCTCTCCTGCTCAATCTGTCCAAAATTCAATACCGAAATTGCGAACGTCCAGCGATTGCTCCTACACTAAAGGTGCCAGCCCTGAAAGCTCTTGCTGGTCCTCATCTCCCACTGGTCACCTCTCAAACGAACCACAAACACTTGGACTCGGAACTTGTTTAGCCTACTAAAACTTCCAACGTACACAGCCTCTCCTGCTCAATCTGGCCAAAATTCAAAACCGAAATTGCAAACGTCCAGCGATTGCTCCTACACTAAAGGTGCCAGCCCTGAAAGCTCTTGCTGGTCCTCATCTCCCACTGGTAACCTCTCAAACGAACCACAAACACTTGGGCTCTGAACTTGTTTAGCCTACTAAAACTTCCAACGTACACAGCCTCTCCTGCTTAATTTGGCCAGAGCTCAACTCCGGAATCGCGAACGTCCAGCAATTGCTCCTACACTAAAGGTGCCAGCCCTGAAAGCTCTTGCTGGTCCTCATCTCCCACTGGTAACCTCTCAAACGAACCACAAACACTTGGGCTCGGAACTTGTTTAGCCTACTAAAACTTCCAACGTACACAGCCTCTCCTGCTCAATCTGGCCAGAGCTCAACACCGGAATTGCGATCATCCAGGGATTGCTCCTACACTAAAGGTGCCAGCCCTGAAAGCTCTTGCTGGTCCTCATCTCCCACTGGTAACCTCTCAAACGAACCACAAACACTTGGGCTCTGAACTTGTTTAGCCTACTAAAACTTCCAACGTACACAGCCTCTCCTGCTCAATCTGGCCAAAATTCAATACCGAAATTGCGAACGTCCAGCGATTGCTCCTACACTAAAGGTGCCAGCCCTGAAAGCTCTTGCTGGTCCTCATCTCCCACTGGTAACCTCTCAAACGAACCACAAACACTTGCGCTCGGAACTTGTTTAGCCTACCAAAACTTCCAAAGTACACTCCCTCTCCTGCTCAATCTGGCCAAAATTCAACACCGGAATTGCGAACGTCCAGCGATTGCTCCTACACTAAAGGTGCCAGCCCTGAAAGCTCTTGCTGGTCCTCATCTCCCACTGGTAACCTCTCAAACGAACCACAAACACTTGCGCTCGGAACTTGTTTAGCCTACCAAAACTTCCAAAGTACACTCCCTCTCCTGCTCAATCTGGCCAAAATTCAACACCGAAATTGCGAACGTCCAGGGATTGCTCCTACACTGAAGGTGCCAGCCCTGAAAGCTCTTGCTGGTCCTCATCTCCCACTGGTAACCTCTCAAATGAACCACAAACACTTGGGCTCGGACCTTGTTTAGCCTACTAAAACTTCCAACGTACACAGCCTCTCCTGCTCAATCTGGCCAAAATTCAATACCGGAATTGCGAACGTCCAGCGATTGCTCCTACACTAAAGGTGCCAGCCCTGAAAGCTCTTGCTGGTCCTCATCTCCCACTGGTAACCTCTCAAACGAACCACAAACACTTGGGCTCTGAACTTGTTTAGCCTACTAAAACTTCCAACGTACACAGCCTCTCCTGCTCAATCTGGCCAAAATTCAACACCGGAATTGCGATCGTCCAGGGATTGCTCCTACACTAAAGGTGCCAGCCCTGAAAGCTCTTGCTGGTCCTCATCTCCCACTGGTAACCTCTCAAACGAACCACAAACACTTGCGCTCGGAACTTGTTTAGCCTACTAAAACTTCCAACGTACACAGCCTCTCCTGCTCAATCTGGCCAGAGCTCAACACCGGAATTGCGAACGTCCAGCGATTGCTCCTACACTAAAGGTGCCAGCCCTGAAAGCTCTTGCTGGTCCTCATCTCCCACTGGTAACCTCTCAAACGAACCACAAACACTTGGGCTCGGAACTTGTTTAGCCTACTAAAACTTCCAACGTACACAGCCTCTCCTGCTCAATCTGGCCAGAGCTCAACACCGGAATTGCGAACGTCCAGTGATTGCTCCTACACTAAAGGTGCCAGCCCTGAAAGCTCTTGCTGGTCCTCATCTCCCACTGGTAACCTCTCAAACGAACCACAAACACTTGGGCTCGGAACTTGTTTAGCCTACTAAAACTTCCAACGTACACAGCCTCTCCTGCTCAATCTGGCCAGAGCTCAACTCCGAAATCGCGAACGTCCAGCGATTGCTCCTACACTAAAGGTGCCAGCCCTGAAAGCTCTTGCTGGTCCTCATCTCCCACTGGTAACCTCTCAAACGAACCACAAACACTTGGGCTCTGAACTTGTTTAGCCTACTAAAACTTCCAACGTACACAGCCTCTCCTGCTCAATCTGGCCAGAGCTCAATACCGAAATAGCGAACGTCCAGCGATTGCTCCTACACTAAAGGTGCCAGCCCTGAAAGCTCTTGCTGGTCCTCATCTCCCACTGGTAACCTCTCAAACGAACCACAAACACTTGCGCTCGGAACTTGTTTAGCCTACTAAAACTTCCAACGTACACAGCCTCTCCTGCTCAATCTGGCCAAAATTCAACACCGAAATTGCGAACGTCCAGCGATTGCTCCTACACTAAAGGTGCCAGCCCTGAAAGCTCTTGCTGGTCCTCATCTCCCACTGGTAACCTCTCAAACGAACCACAAACACTTGGGCTCTGAACTTGTTTAGCCTACCAAAACTTCCAAAGTACACTCCCTCTCCTGCTCAATCTGGCCAAAATTCAACACCGGAATTGCGAACGTCCAGCGATTGCTCCTACACTAAAGGTGCCAGCCCTGAAAGCTCTTGCTGGTCCTCATCTCCCACTGGTAACCTCTCAAACGAACCACAAACACTTGCGCTCGGAACTTGTTTAGCCTACCAAAACTTCCAAAGTACACTCCCTCTCCTGCTCAATCTGGCCAAAATTCAACACCGAAATTGCGAACGTCCAGCGATTGCTCCTACACTAAAGGTGCCAGCCCTGAAAACTCTTGCTGGTCCTCATCTCCCACTGGTAACCTCTCAAATGAACCACAAACACTTGGGCTCGGACCTTGTTTAGCCCACTAAAACTTCCAACGTACACAGCCTCTCCTGCTCAATCTGGCCAAAATTCAATACCGGAATTGCGAACGTCCAGCGATTGCTCCTACACTAAAGGTGCCAGCCCTGAAAGCTCTTGCTGGTCCTCATCTCCCACTGGTAACCTCTCAAACGAACCACAAACACTTGGGCTCGGACCTTGTTTAGCCTACTAAAACTTCCAACGTACACAGCCTCTCCTGCTCAATCTGGCCAAAATTCAACACCGGAATTGCGATCGTCCAGGGATTGCTCCTACACTAAAGGTGCCAGCCCTGAAAGCTCTTGCTGGTCCTCATCTCCCACTGGTAACCTCTCAAACGAACCACAAACACTTGGGCTCTGAACTTGTTTAGCCTACTAAAACTTCCAACGTACACAGCCTCTCCTGCTCAATCTGGCCAGAGCTCAACACCGGAATTGCGATCGTCCAGGGATTGCTCCTACACTAAAGGTGCCAGCCCTGAAAGCTCTTGCTGGTCCTCATCTCCCACTGGTAACCTCTCAAACGAACCACAAACACTTGGGCTCTGAACTTGTTTAGCCTACTAAAACTTCCAACGTACACAGCCTCTCCTGCTCAATCTGGCCAAAATTCAAAACCGAAATTGCAAACGTCCAGCGATTGCTCCTACACTAAAGGTGCCAGCCCTGAAAGCTCTTGCTGGTCCTCATCTCCCACTGGTAACCTCTCAAACGAACCACAAACACTTGGGCTCTGAACTTGTTTAGCCTACTAAAACTTCCAACGTACACAGCCTCTCCTGCTCAATCTGGCCAGAGCTCAACTCCGAAATCGCGAACGTCCAGCGATTGCTCCTACACTAAAGGTGCCAGCCCTGAAAGCTCTTGCTGGTCCTCATCTCCCACTGGTAACCTCTCAAACGAACCACAAACACTTGGGCTCGGAACTTGTTTAGCCTACTAAAACTTCCAACGTACACAGCCTCTCCTGCTCAA